>NW_012115154.1:13201519-13209886 GCF_000951035.1 Colobus angolensis palliatus | reverse complement strand
TTAATTCATTTGCTTCTTGCAAAAACCTTATGAGATAGATGCTGTCATTGTTCCCAGGTTATTTATGAGGAAACTGAAGAACAGCAAATTTAAGAGACTTGCTCAAGGTCAGATGGCTAATAAGTGGTAAAGAAAATATTGAGAACCAGGACATCTAACTCTAACCACTACATGATATTGATATCCTCTAGTGATAGAAAACAGGAAGAAACTCTCAGCTAAATGCATTATTGCAATTTCAAAAATCATACCACTCAAAATTTAAAATGTTACTGATATTTCCAAAAATATGCAACACAAAAACAATAAAATGATATGTATTTTGAGGTGGAGTAGGTAAAGATGAGAGAGAAGAATAAGATTGAAAGAGGAAAATAAAATAAAATAAAGCGACATAAAATAGAATAAGGCTTAGAACTGACAGGGCAGACAGGGAGAGTTTTAAGAAAAAACAGGAAGGTCAACGCTGCAAGAGTGAGCTCAGCAGGGGCCAGGCTGAGAGAGAAACAAGTGAAACCTGAGACAAATTGTCCCCCGCATAAATCAAAATGCATTCAGTAACTGAAGGAAGAATTGCTCCAGGATACAGAATTCTTCCCTTCGTTAGTAATCACTGTATAATATCCATTAGATTTCTTGCCCATTTATTGACCAATGCAGAATATTTTGATTCCAAAATTTACTCCCCAGTGTCCCAGATTCTACACCTTTGAATTACTAATTCTCTTTGTCATGTCTGTCAAGAATTAAATTATGGCTATTAATCATATATCCAATTTCTAATAAATCTTTCTGGTAGTAAAAGTCACTATAAACTCAAACTGATGACTACAGTTATGAGTTTAAAATTTACCAATGACTAAAAATGGTTGCAAGTATCAAGCATTTCTTGAAAAAGAGAGATCTGCAAAATCTGACTCAAGGAAATTGGGTGTTGTTTGTACACAGGAAATAGATATGAAAGAAAACTGACAGTAGTAAAAATGTTAATCTCCAATATTAGACTAATAGATGAACTTAATCTGTGTTGTAAAATTTATGGAGAAAATTGATTTCAATGTAAATGGTTTCATTAAAATAAAAATAGAATGAGATTTTTTTTGAAATGGTTTAACCCTGCTCTATAAAGAAGTGATTAAAGTAATTTAATTATAGTTAGCTCCAGGAAATTATTTCTCAATGAAAATTCATCCATGATGGTAAAAAAAAAAAAAAAAAACTGATTTAACAGGAAATCAACCTTTCTTAGGGTCAAAACCAGAGAAAATATCAGTTTCTCTTATCTTCTTCACAAGCATCTTCCCCAGCACCAGATGCCACAGCTGTTTGGATGTGGGGTAAGGCAGACAAGCCCATCCAAATCTACTTTGTAAAGATGATAGGAATTCTATTAAAATTTTACATTTATAGAGCAATCACTGCTGGCTAGAGAGAGGAGACTCTTTGTGCAGCGGGGGAATGGTTTTTGATCTGGGCCTTAAGGGTGGATAAGATTTTAATGGGTAAGGATCACAGGTCAGGAAAGTGGACATTCTAGCTAGAAGGAACAGGCTGAGCATATTAATGGAATAGAAAAAATACAAGGCAGGATCAAAATAAAAAATGTTACCTTCATGACTTGATCTTGGGTTTCACACAGGGAAATAGTAAAAGAGGTACCTAGAAAGGAAGGTTTGAACCAGACTGTAAGGGATCTTAAAAAGCAGGCTATGTAGTTAGTATGTTATTGAACAATGGCAATACCCAGTATTTTTGTTTGTTTAATCAAAAAAAAATTTAAAAAGAATCTTTAAAAAAGTTCTTGTAAGGTACTTGTTCAGAGGGTAGTTACCCTCTCCTAATAAGTAGAATAAATTTACTGCTTAGAGTTCATTCCTATTCTTCTACTCAGATCCATCACGGCAGCTCCTCTACCTTCAGTGCAATCATCCAAGGACTTGGAACTTCGTTTGTGGCTATGGCATCAAGCCCAGGGCTCTTCCCCTCTTCTACTGAAGCGATACAACTGTGATTGTGGTAGAATGCAGCCTGGACAGAGCTCAGAGCACAGAGTTTAGGGCTCAGCTCAGCCCTCCAGAGGTTTGTGACCTGGGCAACTCTCTTAGCCTTGCTGGACTTCATTATCTTTCCCTACAATATGAAGAACTTGACTTGAGATGAACTCCAGGTTTCCTTTAAGCTTTGACATTTTATGTCTCAAAGACATTCCTTTAATAAGCTATTCCAACATTTTCAGAACTATTTTATTCAGTATGACACAAAAAGTACTTAACAGGTGATGAGAGATCAGTATGCAGGCGAAAAAACGTAAGCACATAAAGCAAAAGTAGCTCTTCCTATGTTCAGCTTAAAATGTACACCTTATTAATGTGCCTTGTTACCAAATACCTTTAAGCATACACAGCTGAGCTAACTGAGCACAGTCTGTTTTTGGCCAACATCATTTCACTGCATAAATGGAGGGGATGGGGGTGGGTATTAGTCCATTCTCAGGCTGCTAACAAAGACATACCCAAGGCTGGGAAAGAGGTTTAATAAAGGAAAGAGGTTAAATGAACTCACAATTCCACAGTGCTGGGGAGGTCTCACAATCATGGTGGAAAGTGAAGGACGAGCAAAGGCACTTCTTACATGGCAGCAGGCAAGAGAGCATCTTCAGGGGGAACTCCCATTCATAAAACCATCAGATCTCATGAGACTTATTCACTACCACAAGACCAGTATGGGGGAACCACCCCCATGATTCAATGATCTCCACCTGGCTCCAGGGGATGGGGGTGGTCAAGACAATTCAAGGTGAGATTTGGGTGGGGACACAGCCAAACTATATCAAGGGGAGTCACAGAATTCTCTTCAGTCTGCCTTTAAAACTATGAAAGAATTAAAAGTAATGACTGATAATATAGAGACTGGATTCAGGCTGACCTATGTTTGACTCATCACTACTGGTTACTAAGTTATCTTGACCAAGTTGTTTACTTTCGCTAAGCCCCAGTTTCTATATGTATAAAATGTATTTTCATGAGAATTAAACAAGATAATGTAAATTAAGACATGACAATAATAAGAGCTGATAAACAGTAGACGACAACAACCAGGCTAAGTATGCAGAAAATGTTGACCAAAAATAAAGAAATCTTTTATATGGAAACCTCCCTAATAACTGACTTGCAAAACTAATCTGCAGAGATTTCCCTTCATCAAATTAAGTAATTCTCAATATTGACTTCACAACAGAATCATTTAGCAGGTTTCAAATACTACAAACTCCCAGGCCCCATCCATATCTAATAAACTGGAATATCTGGTTAACATAGATGAGGAGATGTGCTGAGAAGCTGAGCTATTCAGACCATTGGAGAGCTGCTTTTCAAGATCCAGATGTAATTTAAACTTCAGAGATATCAGTACAATTTGGTTACCTCCCCCCATGAATACCTGAAATTCACAGACCTCAATTAGTTTACAGGTGAACTCATACTACATCTCATACAGTGAAAATCTCTTTCTGGGAAGCAGTGGTTTCCCCCAAAACCTGGTATTCTTATACATTCTGGATATTCTGAGACACTTGCCATTTCAAATATGCCAATAAATGTCTAAATTTGGAGTTTAGAATCTATTGGCATTAACTCAGACATAAAGACAGAAATCAGGCCTAAGTGATATGTGATGGCAAGATTAATATCAATGAACCATCTCAGGTAATTTTATTATACATATTTGTACACTAGTACCTGACGTGATCACAGGACATGAATTAAAACAAAGAAACAACTTTAAAGTTTTATATTCTTGTATTAATTTCAGAATCCTTTTCTCAGTTTGATAAAGATATTTTGCATTTTGGGGGTGATATAGTTTGGATATTTGTTCCCACCAAATATCATGTTGGATTGTAATCCCAATGCCTGAGATGGGGCCTAGTGGGAGGTGTTTGGATTATGAGGGTAGATCCCTCATGAATGGCTTGGGCCATCCCACTGGTGATAAGTGAGCTCTCACTCTGAATTCATGTGAGACACGGTCAAGTAAAAATGTGGGGCACTTCCCCTATGCCCACTTTGTTACTCCTACTTTCACTATGTGAATTGCGTGCTCCTGCTTTGCTTTCCACCATGATTGAAAGCTTCCTGAAGCCTCCCCAGAAGCAGATGCTGGAGCTATGCCTCCTGTACAGCCTGCAGAACCATGAGCCAATTAAAGCTCTTTTCTTTACAAATTACCCAGTCTCAGGTATTTCTTTATAGCAATGCAAGAATGGCCTAATATAGAAAATTGGTACAAAGAGTGGGGTAATAGGCAGAAGTTGGAAGAGTTTGGAGAAGTCAGAAGACGACAGAAAGATGAGGGAAAATTTGGAACTTCTTAGAGACCAGTTAAATGGTTGCAACCAAAATGCTGGTAGTGATATAGATAGTGAAATCCAGGCTGATGAGGTCTCAGATGGAAATGAAGAACTTACTCTGTATTGGGGCAAAGGTCACCCATGTTATGCCTCAATAAAGAACTTGACTATGTTGTGTCCATGCCCTAGGAATCTATGGAAGTTCGAACTTGAGAGTGATGATCTGGGGTACCTGGTAGAAGAAATTTCCAAGCAGCCAAGTGTTCAAGATGTGCCCTGGCTGCTTCTAACAACATACACTGAGATATGGGAGCAAAAAAATGACTTAAGGTTGGAGTTTCTATTTAAACAGAAAGATGATAAAGGTTTGTAAAATTGGCAGCCTGGCCATACGGTAAAGAAAGAAAAAGCTTTTAAAAGTGAGGAATTCAAGTAGGTTGTGGAGCAACCAATTGCCAGAGAAATTTTCATAACTAAAAGGGAACCAAGTGCTAATATACAAGACAATGAGGAAAAGGCCTCTAAGGCATTTCTGAAATCTTCATGGTAACCCCTCCCAACATTTCCTAGAGGTCTGGGAAAGAAGAATGGTTTCATGGGCAAGGCCAAGGGCCCTGCTGCCCTGTGCAGCCTCAGGACCCCAGGACACTGCTTCTGGCATGCTTGCTGCTCTGGCTCCAGCCTTGGCCCACAGGGTTCCAGACAGGCTTCTGTTTCAGAGGGTGTAAGCCATAAGCTTTGGCAGCTTCCACATGGTGTTAAGCCAGCAGGCACACAGAATGCAAAAGTAAAGGCAGCTTGGGAGCCACCACCTAGATTTCAGAGAATGTATGGAAAAGGCTGGGTGTCCAGGAAGAAGCCTGCTCCAGGGGTGGAGCCCTTTCGGAGAACCTCTACTACAGTAGCATGGAGAAGAAATGTTGGGCTGGAAGTCCCATACAGAGACCTCCCTAAGGCACTGCTTAGTGGAGCTGTGGAAAGGGGGCTACCATCCTTCAGACCCTAGAATGATGGTTCCATTAGCAGCTTGCATCCTGCTCCCAAAAAACCCATAGGCATTCAATTCCAGCCCATGAGAGCAGCCCGGGGTGCCAACCCTACAAAGCCACAGAGATGGAGCTGCCCAAGACCTTGGGAGCCCACGTATTGCACCAGTGTGCTCTGAATGTGAGACATGAAGTCAAAGGTGATTATTTTGGAGCTTTAAGATTTAATGACTGCCCTGCTGGGTTTCAAACTTGCGTGGGGCGATACCCCCTTTCTTTTAGCTGATTATTCCCTTTTGGAACGGAAATGTTTACCCAATGCCTATACCTCCACTGTATCTTGGGAATAACTAACTTGTTTTTCATTTTACAGGCTCATAGGTGGAAGCGACATGCCTCATCTCAGTTGAGACTTTGTACTTTTGAGCTAACACTGAGATGAATCAATACTTTGTGATACTGTTCAGAAGGCATGATTGTAATTTGCAATGTGAGAAGAACATGAGATTTGGGAGGGGGAAGGGGCAGACTGGTATCATTATTTATCTCTGCCCAAATCTCATGTTGAAATGCAATCCCAATGTTGGAGGTAGTGGGAAGTATTGGGATCATGGGGGCAGATCCATCATGAATGGTTTGGCTGTCTTCTTAGTGATAAAGATATCCCAAATATCCTGCACTTAGGGAAAGGTCAAGTTTCTTTAACACCAAGACCCCAAAATACAATGGCCTAAAAAGCATTTATTCATCTTTATTATAGCAACCCAGCTAGTCTAGGATGGTGGCACTGCTCTTTTCCATGAGTAATTCTGGCATTCAGTTCCTTTCCTCTTGTTACTCCGCCATCCCCCTAGGGGATTGGCCTCATCACAATTTGGAAGTTGAAAATTCCCTTAGTAAAATAGTTGCCATTTTAAAACCTCCATTTCCAGATGAAGAAAAATCATAGAAAGTAAATGACATGTCTAGTATAATACAACTACTTGAGGTTAGCATTAATCCAGGATGCTATGAACTTGCATCTTCCATCACTTCAAACTCAAACCATCTACTACTTAAGTAGACAGCCATAGAAACATCGATTTTAGAGCCAAGCAGATATTTCTTTGAATTCCAGATTTCTCACTTGAGCACGTAATATAATACTGCTTAGATATAAAATGGAGATTATTTTATGGGATAGAAGTTAATATGAAATAATATAAAAGGGAGAAAGGAATAGGCAGTGCCTATTTTTAGAGCAGTGAAAATACTCTATATGAAATTATAATGATAGATACATATCATTATATATATGTCTAAATCCATAAACTACAGGCTTTGGGTGATTAGGGTGTGCCAATGTAGATTCATTAATTGTAACAAATGTATGACTCTGGTGGAGGATACTGACCATGAAGAAGGTTATGCTTGTGTAGGATATATGGGAAATCTCTGAATCTAAAACTGCTCTAAAAAACTAGTCTTTAAAATATAATGTAATGGAAATAAACTTGCTCATTATAGAGCTACACATATAATAAATACTTCATAATGTGTCTCTCCCTTCCTAACACCAATGTGAAATACCTTTCTGTGCTCAAGTACCACATTGTGATGCCAAGATGTTCCCCTCAAAAACAGCTCTGACACAACCAGCCTTCTGAGTGATACAATGATGCTTTACAATTACACAGTCCTCTCTGATTTCCAAACCATGTTTGCATGTATTATCTCATGTCCTACAACGCCATGAGGCAGATAGTGCCTGTAGAATCACCCTCACTTCACAACCACATGGAACCACACTGTCGTACCTTGTATTTCCAAAGCACTCCTTCACATGGTGTTTCATCTGAGGATCCCAATGCTGTGAAGTGGGAAGAGCAGATAATCACCATCTTCACTTTATAGGGATGATGAAACTGACTTTGAGAGTTATTAAAAGAGTATAATGGAAAGCTAAAAGTACAATTAGTTATAGAAAAATATTGATTGTCCCCAAGGAATTTTATAAAGAAGTGAACAATAAAAACATTTTAATAGTTAATTGTGGAACTGTAGTTCCACATCAAAATGTATTAGTAAAAATGTCATTATGCTTAAGGTAATATCACCAATGAAAAAAATAAGTATGCCTCATTACAGCCTGCCAGTTACACTGCACACTTCCAACTCGATACCGTTTACTTGTTCCCTTCAAAGAAAGTGAGTTTGATTTTTATCACAGTAGGGAGTTAAACTAATATATACTTAGTTCTCAAAACTTTTTTTTTTAGTGAGAAAAGTAAAGAAATAAATCCATATCTTGATTTCAAATACAGTTTTATTCTGAAGTGTCAGAGAAAACTATATACATGGTTAGGACAAGATCCCAATTTTTCCTATATATAGACCAGTATACTCCCTGCTATGCTGTACTAGCAAGTACCCAAGGAATCAGAGCCGCAGAAATCAGAGATTGCCAATTGCCTAATCACTTCTCTCAGCACTGTTCTCTGAAAAGATAGACAGCCACTTCTGTGACCGTGGAGGCTGCCTGACTATTCTGTGAGTCTCTTTTCCTCTACTGCTACCTCACCAGGATGTCTAGCAGCAGGATCAAGGTAGAAGTGTAGTTATTCCTAACAGCCCAGTAACTTAAATCTAGTATGTTTTCAAGCAGTATTTGCCATTTTAATCCATTTTGTTTTACAGATTGTTTTATCACTTATTTTATCAAATGACAAAGCAATATGTATTCATTCAAAATTTAAGATGTAGAAAAGAGAGAACAGGAAAAAGAAAATTAAAATCACTTCTATTTTCCAGAGAAAATACAAGGTGGAAGTGTTGGCCCACTATGCCATGGTGAGGTAGTTTCATTGGGTCGGATAGTGTTCTTTCCCGTGGGACATAATAACCCTCTTATTTTGTTGACCCTGAAAACCCATCACTGGAAACTTCCACTAACAGTCTGCTTTGGGCTGCAGAGGTTTGTTTTTTTAATCAAGGAGGGATCTATTTAAAATACACATATTTATTTATATAGGGAAAATCTTTATATAGTATATG
>NW_012115154.1:13119407-13200672 GCF_000951035.1 Colobus angolensis palliatus | reverse complement strand
TTTTTTTTGAGATGGAGTTTCACTCGTGTTGCCCAGGCTAGAGTGCAGTGGCACGATCTCAGCTCACTGCAACCTCTGCCTCCCAGGTTCAAGGGATTTTCCTGCCTCAGTCTCCTAAGTAGCTGGGATTACAGGCACCTGCCACCACACGCAGCTAATTTTTTGTACTTTTAGTAGACATGGGGTTTCACCATATTGGCCAGGCTGGTCTCGAACTCTTGACCTCAGGTATCCACCCGCCTTGGCCTCCCACAGTGCTGGGATTACAGGTATGAGCCACCACGCCTGGCCAACTCTTGGATATTTAAAATCATAATTTAAATGAAACAAAACAAGTTTAGTTATACCATGGGCTCACATTAATTTCTTCTCCCTAGACATAACATATAATGCATTAATAAGATTTACTCTATGATGTTTAGTCAAACTAATAAAATGACATACTTAAGTGCCACATGTACTACAGGAAGGAGAGTAATTATGTGTAATGAATCTATAAATCATACCAAAACACTTGACTGAGATTGGACTTATTGGCAATAAAGAGATGGCATAATAAGCCCAACAATGAAGTGATGTTCCATGTGGGATTATTAAACAGCAGTTTTTAAAAGAGTATAAATGGAAAACTAAAAGTACAATTAGTTACAGAAAAATATTGATTGTACCCAGGAGTTCTACAAATAAATGACAAAATAAAAACATGTAGTTCTATGATTAGTTATTAAAATAGAATACAAGCAAAATTTCTAAGTCAAAATGTCATTATGTGTAAGAGAGTATTACCAAGAAAAAATATAAGTATGCCTCATTACAACCTATAAATTACATCCCACACTTCCAACTGGATATCATTTACTTTGTTCCCTTTGAAAAAATAAATAGCCTCATTTTGTTAAAAATAAAAAGATACATATGCATTTAAAAATTGAAGTATGTGGGCATTTTGAGAAATTCATTTTCTAGAATTATGTTGACAAATAGCAGGCACACAATAACTATTGTTGAGTAGATTACTAAATTGAAATACATACCCAAAAATGTTATCTCTGGAAAATAGGATTAGAAGTTATTTTAATTTTCTTTCTTGTTTGCTTTTTTTCTATGTTAAATTTTTAATGAATACACATTACTTTGTCACTAGATAAAATAAAACAATCTTCAAAGCAAAACTGATTTAAAATGGCAACTACCACTTGAAAACCTACTAGATTCAAGTTATTGGGCTAGGCAGTGAGAGATAATGAATAATTGGTGTCACCTGAGGGAATGTTACTGCAAATTAGGTAATAAGGACAGAAAGGAGAGGCCTGTACTCTTTATAGACTTTACCAACTTGGTTGAGATCCAGGAAGATGTTGCCCTTCTTAAATATAAACCTAAATATCACTTTGCTAACCTGGGTCATGGCTGTAAGCAAGCCAATAGACTTAGGTCCTGAGAGATAATTTTTAAAATATATATGGGGGAAAAAGTTGAGGCTAGGCAGAGTGACTCATGTCTGTAATCCCAGCACTTTGGGAGGCCAAGGCAGGAGAACCACTTGAGCCCAGGAGTATGAGATCAGCCTGGGCAATATAATGAGGCCCTATCTGTACAAAATACTTTAAAAAATAAAAATTAGCCAGTTGTGGTGGTGCATGCCTGTAGTCCCAGCTACTGGGGAGGCTGAGATGAGAGGATCACTGGAGCCCAGGAGGTGAAGGTTGAAATGAGCTATGACCACACCACTGCATTCCATCCTGGGTAACAGAGCAAGACCTTGTCTCAAAAAAAAAAAAAAAAAAAAATTGAAATACTAAGTTTCCACTACACATGTCTATATGGTCTGAATTCAAGCACTCCACATAGAGTACATAAGTTCAAAACTAATGTAAAAATTAGTTTGAAGGAGAGACACCACATGAAAGCCAATCCCTTGGTGAAGCTTTATGATGGTCCTCTCTTGTGAACATTTGAAGATTATTCTCTCAGATAATCAGTGTGGACAAGGATTACAAAATATTTGAGGAAGTTCAGAGCCGTATGAGGCAGTGCAAAAAGTCAACAAATAGGAAAGTTCACAGAGCAGAAACCAGAGAATAAAGCAAACTGGGGGGAAAAAAAATACAACTTTATAATAGCATTGTTTAAAGTGTTCTAAGAATTACCAAGTGATATGGTTTGGCTCTGTGTTCCCACCCAAATCTCATCTTGTAGCTCTGATTAATTCCCATGTGTTGTGGGAGGAACCCGGTGAGAGATGATTAAATCATGGGGGTGGCTCTTTACATGCCGTTCTCATGACAGTGAATGGGTCTCATGAAATCTGATGGTTTTAAAAATGAGAGTCTCTCTGCACAAGCTCTCTCTTTGCCTGTTGCCATCTATGTAAGACATGACTTGCTCCTTCTTGCCTTCTGCCATGATTGTGAGACTTTCCCAACCACGTGGAACTGTGAGTTCTCCATTAAACTTTTTTCCTTTGTAAATTGCCCAGTCTCAGGTGTGTCTTTATTAGCAGTGTAAAAACAGACTAATACACCAAGGGAAATATAATATTTTAACAGGAACAAAAAAAATCAAACAAGAAAAAGAGGAAATGTCAAAAAGAGAAGGTAGAAATTGTAGGTATGAAACACAAAGTCAATGAAATCAAAGTAAAATGGTCAGTAGGCTAAAGAGTATAATAAACACAAGCAAAAAGAGAAATAGTGTGTTGGAGGAAAAAGAAAAGACATCTTCCTAAATATAGCACAGAAAAGTTAAGAAACTTTGAAAGATAAGTCAACACTTGAAGAACATTGAAAATTAAAAACTCCAACATTTATCTAAGGAGAGTACCAGAAGAGAGGAGAAAATATATGATTGAAAATACATGAGAAATATGTAAAGTGATAATGGCTAACAATCTTCTAAAAATTAGTTAAAAGATAAGCCCTTGACTGGGCACGATGGCTCACAGCTGTAATCCCAGTACTTTGGGAGGCCGAGGTGGGCAGATCACAAGGCCAGGGGTTCAAGACTATCCTGACCAACATGGGGAAACATCTCTACTAAAAATACAAAAATTAGTGAGTCATGGTGGCGTGCACCTGTAATCCCAGCTACTCCAGAGGCTGAGGCAGGAGAATTGCTTGAACCCGGGAGGTGGAGGTTGCAGTGAGCCAAGATCACGCCACTGCACTCCAGTCCGGGTGACAGAGTGAGACTCTGTCTCAAAAAAATAAATAAATAAATAAATAAATAAATAAATAAATAATAAGCCCTTGATCCAAGATCTAGACCTAGATGCACAATATAATGAAATTATAGATTATCAAGGATGAAACAGAACATATTGAAAGCCACTAAAGACAAAAGGGAGATTTCCCATCAAGAACTAAAAACAGAATGATGTAGACACATCAGTAAAAATCAATATCAGAAGACACTGAAGGAATATTTTCAAAGCACTGACATTAAATAAAATTTTTAAACAGCCAGGTTGTCATTTTAAGGAAAGGATAAAAAGATATTTCAGAAATACAAGGATAGAGAAAGTTCACAGACCACAGAACCACTGAACTTATTTCTGCTTAACTCAGATGGTTTCATAGGTAAGTTTTACCAAATCTCTATTATTTGAACACTTCTTCAGAAAAAAGTTATCCATTTCATGTTATGAAACTTTTATTAACATGATACCAAAACCTAACAAAACCATTACAGAATGAGATAAACCAATTTTATTTATAATTACAGAAAAAAATTATAATAAAGTTTTAATCAGTAACTCAAATCCAACGGTATATACAAAAATGTAATATATCATGATGAAGTAGAATTTACCCCCCAGGAATGCAAAAAATGATTCAACTTTAAAAATTATGATGTTTTCCAACATATTAAAGATTCAGGGAGAAAAACATATAATCACCTAAACAGAAAAAAAGTTGAAGAAATCAGTATCCGCTTATGATTTTTAAAATGCTAAACTGCTTATTTAAGGGGAGTTGCTTTACATGACAAAGTAAATCTCACAAAACTCTAAAACAAACATCATACTTACTGGTGAAACTTTAGAAAACAACATCATTAATGTTAAAAGCAAGACAGGAAAATCTGCTATCAGTATGTCTAGTCAGCATTCTCCAGGAAATATGAGTTAATACAAAAAGAAGAAAGGAAACAGATATATGAATATTTAGGCACCCTGAAATGGTGGTAAGTATTGGTCTTGCCCTATCATGGATAAGCAACTATAACACTGGACAGACAATACAACTATTTCCAATAATTGGACCACAAGTGTACAGGGAGTGGTCCTTGAGAGTAAAATAAAGAGAGCTCTACTTTCCAAACTGTGACATAGGAAAGTGGAACCCAAATGGAATGTAGTGGTTTTGTTGAACTGAGGAAAGTATTTGGCAGTTGGGCTGCTGAGGGAGCTGGAAACTGGGGGTAGGGAACCGGAGAGGAGGAGCCCTAGACATCTGTGCAGGGATTCCAGCTTGTTCTTAGCCAGGTCCTACGCTGTGC
The DNA here is from genome assembly GCF_000951035.1 of Colobus angolensis palliatus. Lineage (NCBI taxonomy): Eukaryota > Metazoa > Chordata > Mammalia > Primates > Cercopithecidae > Colobus > Colobus angolensis. Next base: position 13,196,172 of record NW_012115154.1, on the reverse strand, counting down.
ATATACAGGACATCTCCCTGAAGCCTATTAATGAACAGCTCCTGGCCTATGTTGAAATCCTACCTGCAATGTCATGGTATTAGGAGGTGGCTTTTGGGGGGTGACTAATTAGGTCATGAGGGTGGGGGCTTCATGAATGGGATTAGCACCCTTATAAAAGGGACCCCAGAGAGCTTGTGAGCCCTCACCAGACACCAAATCTTCCAACACTTTGATTTTGGATTTCTTAACCTCCAGAACTGTGAGTTTTTGTTTTAGCCACCTAGTCTGAGATTATTCTGTTATAGCAGCCTGGACTAACTGAACCAGGATATAAATTATTTATGAATACATGTTTATGAAGGAGAAAACAACGTTGAATACATTCTTTTCAAATTAACCTACAATTTCAATTAACAAACATTTCACATGAAATTCTCTGAAAAAATTCACATGAAATTTCACATGAAATTCACATGAAAAAATAAAGGGGTATGAAAACCTAAGACAATTTTTAGAAATGAAAACAAAGAGGGGATTTTACACCTCAAAGTAGAAAAAATATTAAACCACCCAAATCAAAAGACAGATAGCGAAGATGTGGGTTTCATGTATCAAAACTTCCATATAGTTAAAGAAACTATAACCAACATTAACGAATAAGAAAAGACAAGTAAAGATTACCCAGAACATATATAGAATTCTTGGAAATCCATAATTAAGATCCATTAATCTAATGGTGAAAATAGGATAAAATAGGAAAAGACAATTGGCAGAAGAGGAACACTAATGGAAAGTAAATATACAAAAAGTTGCTTAATGTCAACAATAGTCAAGGAATTGCTGATTGAAAACATGAGATACTGTTTTCCACCCACCAAGTCAAATACTTAAGTCTGCCAGTGTAAAATGTTAGTGACAATGTAAGGAAAAGGAATTCTCACACACTGCACGTGGGAACAGAAACGGGCACAGTCACTTCAGAGGGCAATTAAGCAAAATCAAATACTGTTGAGAATACTCACAACCTGGAACCCCTGCTATTTAATTTCCAGGAATATAACCTCTTCTTCCCAAGCCCACCCCAGAAAAGCTTGAACATTGCACAAGGAGACATATTCAGTATGTTTACTGCAGCATTTTTAATAGCAAAAGAACAAAAACAAAAAAACAAGGGGGGAATTTTTGTAAGCATAAAAATGAAAAAACTGCAGTATTTTTATGATGAAATATCACATAGGAATTAAAACAAATGAGTTAATTTGTATATATATAAACATGGATTGATCTTAATGACAGAGTATAAAAAGCTAATATAAAATATGTATGATATATACATACACACACACACAAAGCACAATATAGATTATACATGAGTATGTAATTTGGAATAGTAACATCACAGAACTTACTCCAAGATCAGAATTATGGGTGATTTAGCTAAATCTATCATGTTTTATTTAAGAGAAAAATACTTAAAGCAAATTATGATAAAATATTAACATTTGCCAATTCTAGATAGAGAAAAAGTAGATGATTGTATATTATTCTTTATCCTTTTTTAATGTTTCAAAGCTTTAAAAAAAAATTAGTGTTTGCATAACAGGCAGCAGAAGTTCCTGACAGTTAAAAATAACTGAAGAAATCTTGGTTGCCAACTAATACTTTCACAAGTTCTAAGTCATTTGGCTGGGGAATCTGTCTTTGCTTGATAAATATAGCTTTGAGATATCCAGATTTTATTCTTTATGGAAAAGGTATATCAGAATCACTTAAGCCTAAAAAAAGAAACTTTTTGTTTGTTTACCTTAAATAACTCCCATCTGATGTATTTGTTGGTAACACCTACTTGAAAGCATTATTGTGGTCCCTATTACCAGTCAGTGAAGTTTTCCCCAAGAACATTTGGAAGCAAAAACCAGGTACAAGGCTATACTCTAATGGCACCATTAAATTGTTCAGTGCTTGGTTTAGTACTTACAGTAATACTTAAAGCATTCCCCCAAGGCCCATCAAAATAGAGCTGGGATATTATGTTCATTCGAACAAATGAACAAATGTCTTGCAATTTATACCTAATGAAATCTTTCTCTAACATTGTTTCCTTCACTCCTCCCTCGTTAATCAAATAAAAGGGAGTAGAGTTAAGATACCAAGTGTAACATAAAGTGAAAAAGTTTCCCAGCATTTCATAACTGGGGAGTAAGCAAATAACACATGGTTTTTAAAAATGTGTGCGATATGTCAAAAGTGGAGAGAGGAAATTAATGTGAACCTGGGGGAAATAATACTGCTAATATTGTTCAGTAGCAGATCTTGGATATGTTTTTTCTCTATGATTTGGAGATTATTGGATACTTTTATGGACATTTCCAGTAAAATAATTCTCATTTTATTACTATCCATATCCTGTGGTTTTATTTCCTAATAAAAAGATGTGTAGTGTTAGTGTTGTCCTGAAATGTAATTGATTTCTGAAAGGTATAATTTGCTACCTGGGAAATAGCCTTTTGAATTTCTATAAAATAGTGCATGGATGAACGAGATGCTGAGAAAGACTGCAGAGCCAAGAAGTAATAATGGAGATAAAAATTATTTTTCATTATTTTAGTATTGGACAGTTTTGAGTTTAATTTACTGAGCTTTTTTAAGCTTTTACTGAAATTACATATTTCAATAGAAACCTTCAAAAATCAGCTTGATGTCATGAAATAATTTCATTCCTCAAATCATTATGCTATCAGTAATTTTTAATTGAGCTTTTTTCCTAGGAAATGTAGCCAAATATATGTGGAGTGAAATCAGAGATTACAGAAAATGTAATTGAGCGGTTCTTCCACACGTGAGGGTTCCTGATCTGAGTCGGGGCTTGCCACCAGAATTACCTGCCGTAACCACCGCAGGGAACTTAAATATTTACTAAAGGACAAATCATAAGCATTTTGGAAAGCACATAAAGAGCTAACTGGGCAGGAAAGGTGTTGTCTCCTATTGCAGCCCTCCTGACCACCTCCAGGGAAGAGTGAGATGCTCCCAGGCTCCTCTCCTGAACCCCGCCCACAAATCTCAGCTCCCTCAGCAGCCGCAGCCTTCAAATGGTTTCATCCACCCAGCAAGAAGCTACTCTCTCTTTGGATTTCACTTCTGTATATCACAGTTTGGAAGGTATCCCCAGGGACAGGGAGCACTTTGTATTTTCACTTTCTCCAGGACCCTCCTTGCACATCTGTCAAATTCTTCCAAACAGTTGGGTTGCATATTTTCTCCAGTGACATAGTTCTATTTTATGGTCAAAACGAAAGTGTCTTCTCTTCCCATCATACCCACATAGCTCTTATTTTCTCTTTCTTTTGTGTTATCTCTGCTCCTCCCATACTAGGGCCTGAGCTACCTGAGGACTGGATTTATGTATTTGCTCTTGTGACAGACCTAGGACCTGGGGAAATGTATACTGAATGAAGATAAAGGGACCAAAAATTTGAATGTAATTGATAATCCAGCACGTCCTTCCAACCCTATGTTTTTAGTATTTCTTCCGAACAAAGATGATTCCATTTGCGGTCTGTCTTCAGAATAAGCATACAGTGTCAAAGATTACAGTCACCATATTACAGATCCATTATCCCTTATCCAAAATTCGGAAAACCACTAAACCCCCAGAAGTTTTTGTAAATTTGTGTCAGAACTGATCTGGCAGCAAAGCTGGAATTGAACTGGTGTGAATAGTCTTTTGTTTCTCAATGCCCTTCCCAGCTACATGCACCAGTATTTACTATTGGGTATTTATCTTAGAAATTTGGGTTTAATTATATTACAACAAAAAGAGTTAAATATTGGGCAACATTGAAAAGAAAGAAAAGCATTTGTCATTATCCGTATCGTAGAAAATGGAATTAATGGGTGACTGAAAGCATTTTTTTTTTTTCTAACAGAGGCTCACTCTGTCGCCCAGGCTGGAGTACAGCGGCACAATCTTGGTTCACTGCAACCTCTGCCTCCTGGGTTCAAGCAATGCTCGTACCTCAGCCTCCCGAGTAGCTGGGACTACAGGTGCACACCAGCACACCTAACTTTCTGTATTTTTTTGGTAGAGACGGGATTTCACTATTTTGGTCACGCTGGTCTCATACTTCTGGCCTCAAGTGAACTCCCCTCCTCAGCCTCCCTGTAGGGAGACCCCCTGAAACTATGGAATAAAAGATGAAATGCTTCTGATTATTGTAAATACAAAATTGCATGCAGGATTGTGTGAAGACAATGCCAGGTTAGGCTGCCAGAATGAGCCAAATGAGTCAACAGCACATGATGTGCTTCCCCCTGCAGAGAGTCTATGAACGGACATGCAGTCAGGGAGGTTTCACATCACCAAGATTCCTATCCCAGAAAAGCAGATGTTCATAGCTCTGGGAATGGAATGTGACCCTCGCGGAAAGCCTATAAATGGACGCGTGGGGGGTGCCTGTCCATGTGGATAAGATAGGGCTATAAACGCCCTCATCTTGCCATGGCTATTCTAGGCCTCTTTAGGGTTAAGGCATACTCCCTTCTGAGAATTTCTGGTCTAACCAGTTGTCTAACTTCATGTCCTGTTTCTATGAATTGTCTGTAACCAGCTTTTGCTGTAACTGTTACTGCTGTTCCTGTTTTAAGGCTCTGTTAGAAATTACTGATGCACACACTGTATTGTAAATTCTTATCTCTGTATACTGTACTTCTGCATACAGATGTCATGTTGAAGAATTACTTCATCCCCATGTGACCATCTCACCTCATAATCAAATGACCCTAAATCCCTCACTAACCTACCCCCGCCCTCACTAAACTTAATAATAAATGCTGGCATATCCAGTGCACTGTTGGCACCACGGGACCAGAAGGCGGTGACCCCCCTGGACCCAGCTTTCACTATCTTGTGTGTGTCTATTATTTCTTGACCTCCCGATTCACCTGGGAGCAAAGAGAGAGCCCATCGCATTACAGGCTGCTGGCCAGTTCCCGCAATACCTCCCAAAGTGCTGGGATTACAGGCATGAGACACTATGCCTGGCCTGAAAATCATCTTAAACTGAAAAACAAATAGTATGGGAACTACAATTATATATGATTAAAAGAAAAGACAAGAAGAGAGCTATGGATTTTTTTAGAGTGTAATACCAGGAAGCTAAATTGTAATGCTATCATAATGTTCTGGCTACTTTCTCTGAGGAGGAGTGTAGAGAAGAACGGTAAAAGAGTTTGATATATTTGCCCACATGAAAACGAATTCTTTTATCCCCTACCATTTTTATTTGTGCCATTAACTGTGTTTAATAATATCAAAGTAAGATCACAGTAAGTAGAGCATTCTAGAACATTTTTCTGCATCCTATTCGAGATAAGGAGACTATTTGATTTTTTACTTATTTTTATATAATTCTGTTTGTATGAATGCAGCCCCAAAGGGACTTTTTCTTTTTGCCTTCTTGAATGTGAAACCAACTTAATGAACCCTGTTCTTGATCTAAATTGCCATTTGGAAATCTAGAAACTATTGATTTATTTTTTGATTTCCATAATATAAACACAACTCTGGAAAATGTGCCTAATTTCACAGATTGTTTTCTAAGTATCTGAAGTCATTCTTTTTACGTTTAGTGATTTAATAAAAATATGTAAATCACATTCCTTTTTCCCTTTAAGAAATGCTTAAAAACCATAAAAATTAAATTCTCAAACATAAGATTTGTCAATGGTTTCGATATAATTCCAAACGATTTTTTCAAAAACTTCATACTTTCTCCACTCACTAAAAAAAATATATAGATTATAAAAGCTGTAAAGAAAACATGAAATGATCTTATCCTTAATAATTATAAAAGAAATACAGATCTCAACAGTGAGGTATCACTTTATCTTACTAAATGAGCAAAAGAAACTTTCATTTTAACTTTAACCTTACTAAAGTTGTGGTAAAATATGTTCTTTAACATTGCAGGTTTTCTTGGAAAGCAACAGAACAACAGACATTCAGTCAAAAAAATGTTCATGTATCAACTATTTAATGATGAAAAGTATAACCTCATATAAGATTAGCTTATAATATGAAATACAGACAATAATAAGAAATATTATGTCCACTATAATTGCAAATGTAGGTAAAAGGAGAAGACTTTTCACTCACACAGAGATTTGAGAGAAAGAGCTGTGCCTTCAAAGAGCAACCAAAATGTTCCCTGTGAATTTGTTCTGTTTTTTTTTTTTTTTTTTTTTTTTTGAGGAGAAGTCTTGCTCTGTCCCCCAGGCTGGAGTGCAGTGGTGCGATCTCGGCTCACTGCAAGCTGAGCCTCCTGGGTTCATGCCATTCTCCTGCCTCAGCCTCCTGAGTAGCGGGGACTACAGGTGCCCGCCACCGTGCCCGGCTAATTTTTTTGTATTTTTAGTAGAGATGGGGTTTCACCGTGTTAGCCAGGATGGTCTCCATCTCCTGAGCTTGTGATCCACTCACCTCGGCCTCCCAAAGTGCTGGGATTACATGTGTGAGCCACCACATCCGGCCTACTCTGCATTTTTTAACGGCAAAAATAAATTACTTTTATGTGCTAGAGTTACAATATCCAAAACAGTAGCTACCAGCCATGGAGGGCTATTGAGCACTTGAAACATGGCTAGTCCAAATTGAGATTAGTTTCAAAGACTTTGTATACAAAATGTAAAATATTAACAATTTTATATTTATTAAATTTTCAAACCATAGTATTTGGCTGCATGGGGTTAAATAAGCTACATTATTGAATTAATTTAGCCTGTTTCTATGTATTCTTCTAAAATTGTGTACTAGGGTATTAAACATGACCTTATGACTGAAGAATGCCCTTAGTCAGTTACAGATTCTTAAAAGAGGGACGCACCAAAACTGCAGGTGATTTTATACACTGGACCAAAAAGAAACGGGCAGCACTAATACCTTCTCTGGGAGAATGTTTTATTGGCTCCTCCAATATTAGTGAGACTGCTTTTGACTGCAAGCAGCATAAAACTCAATTCCAAATATATTAAATAATAAACAGAATGTATTGGTTCATGGAACTCAAAAGTACACAGACAGTTCAGGTACCAGTTGATGCCTTGGCCCAACAATGTCACAAAAATCCCATTTCCTTCTGTACTTCCATCCTCCTGTATGCAATGTTGGCTTAATCTTAACAAAAGAGTCCCCTTGTGGTTCTCCTAATGGTAACAAGTTAGTTGCCAGTACCTAACGGGTGCTTTAGGCTTCCTACTGTAAGACCAGAGGTGTCTTTTTTGTGGTTATTTAGTTGCTCTCAAGGAATGAAGAGGAAGTTTGTTTCCCAAAAGATGCTAACAAATGCCTCCTGGTATCTCATTAGCCTTAATAGTGTCCCAGTCTCATCTTTAAGCCAGTCATTGTTGTCAAGTGTTAAGATGAGCTGATTGACTGCAGGCAGTCCGGGATCACTGCGTGCATTTGAGAGCTTGAGGCTGGGGTCAGTCCTACCCAAACAGTACTGCAGGAAAATTCAGAGTCATTAAGAACAAACAAAATAGAAAATGGACAAATGGATACTAGGGATGTAACCATTAAATATCCATGCTATAACCTCAGGCATAAACACAGAGGCAAGAATGCTAATGGGAATTTTAATTAACATCTTAGCATGAGAAAAAAATGCCCACAAGGGCAAATGAATGTATAAACTTGGTGAGATATATTTTAAACTTTGTACTATCCCAAAGTCTTCTCTCTTTCTCCCTCTCTCTCTCTCAAGGGTATAAGTGCTTCTTTTTCTCAAAATCAAGGAAAGGAATACTGAGTGGATATTCAGCTAAATTGCTAGAGTCATCAGCCCAGTCAAGTATGGAGGGTTTGGAAGGAGGAATTGGTACCAGTTCGTCCATACATACTCCTGCTTATCTGTCCACGTCTTGACTAGTTCTCACCAAGAAAAGAAGAATTAAAATTCTGATTTTGATCAATGGCTGTGACATTGCCTGCACTACAATGAACTACTGGAGGTTGATTTCTGTACATTAAATGCTAGCATCCCTGAGTGGAGCTCCACTTATGCTTCCTTTATTCCTATTAAAAAGTAAATCGGTACAATATTTCTATCCATAATTCTATCTCTGTTACTTAAATTATGACCCATCAATAGGGTAAGAGTGAAGGCTGCACCATAGTTCCAGTTATATTAAATATAAGGGGAGAAAGTAGAAAGCCTCAGTTAGAGTATAAGTCTGAGTTGGGTTGTCCAACCCAACTGACACTACAAGTTCTCCAGTCCAACCACCACACTGAAGGGTAACGTGTGTTTGTTATTTCTAAAGGTAATTTTTGTCTAATCTGCTATCATTCTTTAGAAGCATAGTCACTTAACAAACCCAAGAAGAATGAGTGAAAGAATTGACAACATTCACCAAAGAGGGGGAAAATGAACTTAAGTGATTGGCATGAGTAGTGGCAAATAAAGAAGAAAGTCAGTCAAGACTGAACCCTGAAGATGAAAGGATTTAAGGATACCGACAGATCAAAGATGGTATGAGAAAGTCAACAGTAGAAAAGCACACATGAAGAAAATATGAGAATCTTTTTTAATTTTAGGTTGGCAGTTTTGCCATGAGTGTATTAAATTCAATAATTTGCTTGTAAGTAAAATTTTAAGAGAATTTGACCTAGCTGAAGCAAAATAAAAGGGTAAGCAAGGAAGTCCACTTTGGGTATTGGCAGACTAGCTTATTTTGAACCAAACATTCCAATAACTAAATTATATTGACAAGATATATATACACACACACACACACACACGTATGTATACATATATATGTGTATATATATGTGTGTATATATACATATATTTTTTTTTTTTTTTGAGACAGAGTCTCACTCTGTCACCCAGGCTGGAGTGCACTGGTGCACTCTCGGCTCACTGCAAGCTCTGCCTCCTGGGTTCATGCCATTCTCCTGCCTCAGCCTCCCCAGCAGCTGGGACTACAGGTGCACACCACCACGCCTGGCTAATTGTTTTGTGTTTTTAGTAGACACGGGGTTTCACTGTGTTAGCCAGGATGGTTTCAATCTCCTAACCTCGGGATTCACTCACTTTGGCCTCCCAAAGTGCTGGGATTACAGGCATGAGCCACTGCGCCCAGCTGACAAGATATTTTTTTAAACTGTTTGAATGTTTCAGAAAGCTAGTCTAGTGGATACCCTAGTTCACTCACTCCCTATCTGCCCCCACTGAAGTATCCATTGTCCCAGCTGCTGAGAGTGTTGGCAGCCTTCCACTTTCAACTGAGTCCTTCTCAAAGACTTGTCATCAGCTTAAGAAAGTCAGCTAATCCCAGGTTATGCCTCCTTACTGGGGAGGTCCTTATCCAGTGGACGAATGATAATGGAGCAAAAAGATCCAGCATTTTCACCCCAGCATGGTTCAACTCTAAAGGACTATCCTAGCAGCAAAGTATCATGGAAGGATTGCTGGGGACCTTTGTTGCAGCTGCACTGTAGTTCAAATTCTCCTTCCACTCAATGATATTTCCTTCACTGTCCTGTAGAGATTGAACCCTAGATCACTCACCCACAAATTCTCTGCCTGCAAATGTCAATGTGTGCTTCACAGTAATGGTTAGATCCAGGCACCAGGTGGCTATGTAATCATTAAAATTTTGACTGATGATGAACAGAGACAGAATACCAGTAGAGGAAAAAAAAAACCCTGGTAGTTACAATGTATCAAACATTGAGACATACAGGGAAAATGATATTAATAATTATAAAGATTCTGAGATGGCAGTGACTAGGGGCTAGTTTGGAGAAAGACAATGAAAGGATGAGGGCGACTGATTGCCAATTTAAGAAGTGTAAAAGGCCGGGCACATTGGCTCACACCTGTAATCCCAGCACTTTGGGAGGCTGAGGCGGGTGGATTGCCTGAGATCAGGAATTCAAGACCAGTCTGCCCAATATGGTGAAACCCCATCTCTATTAAAAGGACCAAAAATTAGCTAGGCATGAGGCATGCGCCTGTAATCTCAGCTACTCAGGAGGCTGAAGCAGGGGAATCTCTTGAACCAGGGAGGTGGAGGTTGCAGTGAGCCGATATCTTGCCATGGCACTCCAGCCTGGGAAAAAGAGCGAGACTCCAGAAAGAAAGGAAAAGGGAAAAGAAAGGGGAAAGGGAAAGGGAACAGGAAAGAGAAAGGGAACAGGAAGGAGAAAGGGAAGGGGAACAGGAAGGAGAAAGGGAAGGGGAAGGGAAGAGAAAAAGAAGGAAGTGTAAAAGCCAGAGGCCCTTCTTGTCAGCATTTTAAAACTCTTCTGCAGCCAGAGAGCAGAAAAAGTTAAACAACAGGTCCAAGACTTAATTATAAGAATAGCAGAGCTCCAGAGAGTGAATTATAAAAGTATACAAATTTGCTATGCCTGTTGGGTCCCTATGATTGGGAAAAAATTGAACCGTGAGTTTCTTCTTCAAGACAAGAGGGATCAGGAGATTTAAGTTTTCAAGCATATCATCCCAGACATCCTAACTCCATGTCTCAATGTAGATCCCTAGGACTCTCAAGCAAGGTCATGCCATTGGCAGGAGATTCCTAGGTAGATCAATGTAGGTATCTGTGGGTCCCGAAAAAGGTCATACTCTTTTGGGGGGAAAAAAAAATTCTAATCGAGACAGAACAGGTGATTACGCATGTATGGACATCAAGGGCCATGCAGCCAAAATTGCCCATCGTAAGTTATCTCAGACCCACCAAAGGCAGGAGGGCCCAGCAGCAATCTATAGTAAAACTTAAGTAGCTAATTTGGGATTGGGCTTGGCCGGGGCCAGAGGGCACAAGAAAGAACCTGATGGCACCCACAGTTAGTGCAATAACTCCTCTCCCTCCACTCACACCTAGGATATATGTGTAGTCTCTTTCCACCACCTGATCGAGGAAGAAAAATGCTAAGCTTACATTACAGATGGGTTGTCCTGGCATGGAAAAGCAAGCAAGATGGCCCTGAAAGACATCAGTGAAGCTTCCCAGTGGGCAGAACTTTGGACAGTTTACCTAGTCACTTAGTCTGTGTGGAAAGAGAAGTCACTTAAGGTTAGAATACATACAAATGTATGAATGTTGGTACTTTGGCTGGTTGTCAAAGTACCTAGAAGGGGACCTAGAAGGGGAAAAATTATAAGACAGGAGACAAAGGGTATGAGGAAGAGGAATGTGGGTGGATCTATGGGAGTTTTATGAGGTGTGACTGTCATTGTAGCGTATGTTGTGGTGGCCTTGAGATGGGTCACCATAGGTAGGCTAAACTGCATTACCCAAAAATTCCTTTTCTAGTTTGTTTCCAGTTAGATTTTGTCAAGAGAGTGGGAAGATGGAAGGGAAGGAGGAGTCAGTTCTTCTTCCATTTATTCAGTCGTACACTATTCCAAGCGCTGCTATAATGAAAGCCTCCAGATGTAATCTAAGTCCCAATGCAGCTAATTTTATGTAATCAAAAGAGAATATCCTGGACAGACAGGACTTAATGATGTGGAAGTCATTTAAAGAGACTGAGCCCTCTCTGAGGTTCAGAGACCCTAAGCAGCAGAGGAGAGAAAAAAACCATAAGATACCTCTACATTCTGAGATTTCTACATTCGCCTCATTTTTGCTAAATGCCAATTCATTTCATTGGCCTAAAGCAACACTTGGGCCTACTGGGCACTCTTCAGTTTGGAACTTTCTTGCTTTCTTGACTCATAGGCCAGATGTGTGTATGTATTAGTCCATTCTCACAATGCTGTAAAGACCTGCTCAAAACTGGGTAATTTAGAAAGGAGTGGGGTTTAACTCACAGTTCAGCATGGCTGGGAAGGCCTCAGGAAACTTACATTCGTGGCAGAAGGCAAAGCCGAAGCAAGGCACCCTCTTCACGAGGTGGCAGGAGGGAGAATGAACACAGGAGGAACTACCAAACACATAAAACCATCAGATCCCATGAGTCACCCCCCTATCATGAGAGCAGCATGCGGGTAACCAGTCCATGATTCAATTACCTCCCCCTGGTCTCTCCCTTGACACATAGGGATTACAGAAATTATAATTCAAGATGAGACTTTGGGTGAGGACACAGCCAAGCTATATCTGTATGTAAAGTTATATGATGAAAAACTTTGGCTTCAGTGGTATAACCTCATCACCAAGGTCAGAGGCAACGAGAACAGACAGGGATGTCAGACTGTCCTTGTGAAGTTCTAAATGACGCTCCTGGGTTTCTAGCCTGCTCAGTCTTCCATTGCTGGCTGGCTGTGGTTCTGGGCTTCAGCATCAGATGTGGAAATAACTACCACATGTGTGGATATGTGGAGACTGTATAGCCAGACTTCACGTTGTGGAAGCCAATTCCCTGTCATAAATCAAGGGGGGACATGGGGCTAAGATTCTGGAGATAAAGGAAGGCCAGAGAGATAAATCTGTATTTGGCTTTGCTTTCTCCCTTGAGAATTTGTTTATTTCAATCAGTGGCTGAGTGACTCAAACAATAAGAACAAAGCACAAACGGAGAGGCTAAAAGGCTGAGCAAAGCTTTTGGCAGTTTCATAGAGCTTAGGGCTTTCTTAAGGCTAACCTTAGAGCTAGTCTTCGGAGAGAGGCCCTGGTAATATCACCAGCTGTCTGTTGTTAGCACAAAGAACTACACCTCAGGAAGAGGAGTGTACTGGTAATAAACTAGCTTCAAAGACTAAACAGCAGGTTTGACATAGTTCAATTTCTGAATAGATTTATGTGATCTGCCCCAACTGCGAAGCAGAAGGAAATTTTTCCTAAAGGAAGAGAAGGCAATGAGCCATACGTTATCTCCAAAATTTAAAAAACAAAAACAAAAACAAAAATGAGACATTTAAATTTTAAAACTACAACTGAGAAAACTAAGAGAAAAAAAAGAAAATAAAAGCAGGTGGTGTAGAAGTGGCATTACCAGATGGAGATATTACAATGCTGATGACATGTACAACATATTTAATGATAAGATAGAAAACAATGGCAAAGAATAAAACAGATATTCTTAAACTGAAAAAATAACTGCAAATAGAATCCAATGGATAGGCAATCTTACCAATACATTAGCAACAGCTGTAGAAGATTACTGTAGAAGATACATCAGAGGAAAATAATCAGAGTGAAGTACAGAGAGGCAAACAGATTAAAAAAAAAAAAAAAGGCATGGCATGGTGGTTCACATCTATAATCCAAGCACTTTAAAAGGCCAAGGTGTGAGAAATGCTTGAGCCCAGGAATTTGAGACCACCCTGGGCAACATGGCAGGACCCCCATCTTTATTTGATTTTTAAAAATTTTTTTAAAATGTTTAAAGATTAAAAATGCAGAAAGCAGGCACAAGGTACATGCAAGACACGATGAAAAGTGTAACTGTAGTTCCAGAAGGAGAAAAGAGAGAATCGAACAGAATAGTATTTGGGATCTGAGTCCAGAGCTTTTTCAAAGATTTCCAAAGCAAGATATCAATGCACATGTCAACAACACATCTGTACCCCCATGTTCACTGCAGCATTATTCACAATGGCCAACATATAGAAACAACCTAACAACCTACTGTCTATCAACAGATGAATGGATAAAGAAAACATGGTATGCATATGTGTGTGTGTATATATACATTTTATACATATATAATGAAATGTTATTCAGCCTTATTTATAAGAAGAAAAAAAAATTCTGCCACATGGCAACAACAGGGATGAATCTGGAGGTCATTATGCAAAGTGAAATTAACCAATCACAGAAACACAAATAGTGCATGACTCCGTTTGTATGAAGTATCTAAAACAGTCAAATTCATAGAAGCAGAGAGTAGAATGCTGGTTGCCAGGGGATAGAGAAATGGGAGGTTGTTCAATGGGCATAAAGTTTCAGTTACGAAAGATGAATAAGCTCTACATCCAGAGCACAACATTGTGCCTATAGTTAACATTCTAGGTCAGGCGTGGTGGCTCACGTCTGTAATCCCAGCACTTTGGAAGGCTGAAGCGGGTGAATCATAATGTCAGGAGTTCGAGACCAGCCTGGCCAACACTGTGAAACCCCGTCTCTACTAAAAATACAAAAATTAGCTGGGCGTGGTGGCAGGCACCTGTAATCCCAGCTACTCAGGAGGTTGAGGCAGGAGAATCACTTGAAACTGGAAGGCAGAGGTTGCAGTGAGCCAAGATCGCGCCATTGCACTCCAGCCTGGGCAACAAGAGTGAAACTCAGTCTCAAAAAAAAAAAAAAAAAACTATTGTGCACTTAAAATTTTGTTAGGAGGGGTAGATCTCATGTTATGTGTTCTTACCACAACTGTGTGTACGTGTATTTATTTATTTATCTTCTACAAGTTCAAGATATACAATGAACCCAAGCAGGTATAAGACCAAAAAAAAAATCAAAGTTCATTACATTAAAAGTAAGACAAAGAAAATCTTAAAAGCAAGCAGAGAGAAAAAGATGCCTTATCTTCAGCAGAGGAGTAATGGGACTTCAGATCATTTCTCAATATAAACCATGAAAGCCAAAAGGCAAAGAAAATGTGTCTTTAAAATACTGAAAGAAAATAATTGCCAAATTAAAATGGAATAGTCAAAGCATCCTTCAGAAATAAAAGCAAAATGAAGTTATTTCCAACAAACAAAACTGAATTTCTCTGTAGCAGAACACCATGAAAGGAAATATTAAAAGGATTCTTCAGGAAGAAGGAAAATGATCACAGCTGGAAGCTCAGACATACGGGAAGGAAGGAACAGCAATACATAGGTAAATATGTGGATAAATATAAATGAATATTAACCTATTAAACAATGAGAATGTCTGTGTTTTAAATATACACAGAAGATAGAACTTGAAAGCACTAACAAAAAGGGAGCTATCATAGCTACAGTATTAGATGAAGGAGGCTTCAAAGCAAGAAGCATTAGAAATTAAGGGAGACACTTTCTAAGGATAAAAGGGTCAATTTACCACAAAGATATTAAATATTTAGATTCGTATCTTCCTAATAAATGGCCTCAAAACATATGAAGCAAAACTTGACAAAACTAAAAGGAGAAATAGACAAATCCACAGTCATATTGGGAGACTTTATCGCACTTGTCTCAGTAATTTATAGAATAAAGCACCAACAAAATAAAGATATAAGATACTGGACCTAATTGGCATTTCTACAACAACTGAACTGCAAACTGTGCACTTTCCAGACATGCAAGGAAAATTTACCAAAAGTAGATCACATATTGTCAATCTATTTCATAAAGATGAAAATAACTTTAAAAAAAGTGCAAATCAAATCCAACAATATATAAAAAGGAAAATGTATCAAAACGGTGATGGTTTTATTCCAGCAATGCAAGCCATGCGAGGTCAGTTTAATAATTAAAAATTAATCAATAATTTGCCATATTAACAGAATAAAGTAAAAGACATAATCAGCTCAATAAGTGCAAAAATATTGGTAGAATCGCATACTAATTTACAGTTTTTAAAAATTTACAACCCTGTAGAAATAGAAGAGTTGTTATCAGATAAAGAATATACGATCCCTGCCGGGCGCGGTGGCTCACGCCTGTAATCCCAGCACTTTGGGAGGCTGAGGCACGAGGTCAGGAGATCGAGACCATCCTGGCGAACACGGTGAAACCCCGTCTCTACCAAAAAATACAAAAAAAGTAGCCGGGCGTGGCGGCGAGCACCTGTAGTCCCAGCTACTTGGAAGGCTGAGGCAGCCCGAACCCAGGAGGAGAAGCTTGCAGTGAGCCAAGAGTGGGCCACAGCACTCCAGTCTGGGCAACAGAGGAAGACTCCAGCTCAAAAAAAAAAATTATATTAAAAGTAAAATATTAAAAGATGTCCCCTTGAAATTGGGAGCAATATAAGGATTCTTAGAAATAAATTTAAACTATTTATTTCTCCCTTGACTGAAGCAGTGAGATAAACTAAAAAGAATAAAAATAAATAAATTGTTATTGTCATTATTGTCAGACCACTATTATACAAACAGAAAACCTAAGTATCTCTATATAAACCATAATAATTAATGTTACTATAACTGTGTATAAATGTAACAAGGCCATGGGATTGAAAGGGCAAGTAAAAAATCAATTGTAATTATTTGAAAAAATAGGAAATTAAGCTTTTAAAATATCTTAAAGGTGAAAAAAAAGATTATATGCCATGTTCTTGAGTTGGAACATTCAATTTGCCATGATATCAATTCTCCCAAGATTGGCCCGTCTTTCAATGCATTCTAGCAAAAAATCTCACCATGTGTTTTATGTAAATATTTATTAATATCCACACTTACTACAAAAGATACAGTACTTATAGAAAAATGACAAGTAGACCAATAGAACAAAATAGAGTCCAAAAGAGACCTGCAGATATATAAATTTTATGATACAGATGGCATTAGAAAGCAAACAGTGAAGAATGGCTATTTCTTTTGAATATCCTTCAACTGCTGAGTCAATTAGATATCTACATGCATAAAAAATGGAAAATGAATCTTGACCTCTAACACAAAAATTATTTCCAGGTTATCTGTAGATCACCATATTAAAGGAAATATTAAAGCTTCTAAATGATAACATGTGAGACTATCATGACCTTAAGACAGGGAAATATCTTTTTAAAGATATTTTATATCATAAAGGAAGATTAAAAAATGATAGTACATGAAAACTGTGAGCTTCAGTTAGCCATAAACTGAAAGAAAAATAAGCCAGTGTGGAAAAAGATATTTGTGATACTTACAACTTCAAAGAGCTCATAGTCAAGGCTCATGTGTGTATAAAGAATATATAAAGAATGCCTATAATTTCAAGGCACAAGTGGGTAAGAAGAAGAGATTCAATAGACAAGTCAGCAAAAATCCTAAATTGCACTATGAAAAATGGGAAAATCCAAGTACCAAGAAACATATTAAAAAAGTGATCAGTTTATTGGTCATCTGAAAAAACACACATCAAAACCACAGACAGAAGTTAACAGAACCACCAGAATAGTTACAATTAAAAATAAAAGCACTGAGCGTTGTTGAGCACATTTGATCTCTCAAAAACTGCTGCTGAGGGTGGACTTTGATACAACTACTTGGAAAAAATAGTTTGGCACAGGAACAGAAAACCAAATGCCTCATGTTCGCACTTATAAGCAGGAGCTAAACATTGGGTACTCATGGATACACAAATGGCAATAATATAGACACTGGAGATACTAGAGAGGGAAGCAAGGGAGGGGGACAAGGGCTGAAAAACTGTTAACTACTCTGCTTACTATCTGGGTGATGAGACCAATTGTACCCCAAGCCTCATCATTCTGCAATATACCCATGTACAAACCTACATGTGTACCCCCTGAACCTAAAATATTAGTTGATTTTTTTTTCCTTTTTTTTTGTTTTGAGGTGAAGTCTCACTCTGTCACCCAGGCTAGAATGCAATGGTGTGGTCTTGGCTCACAGCAACCACCGCCTCCCAGGTTCCAGCAATTCTCCGGCCTCAGCCTCCCGAGTAGCTGTGACTACAGGCGTGCGCCACCACAACCAGTTAATTTTTGTATTTTTAGTAGAGATGGGGTTTCACTATGTTGGCCAGGCTGGTCTCGAACTTTATGATTATGACCTCATAATCCGCCCACCTCGACCTCCTAAAGTGCTAGAATTGCAGACATGAGCCACCGTGCCCGGCCAAAATTATTTTTTAAAAGGTAGTTTGGAACTATTTGCTAAGGTTAAGTATATATATATACTAAGATGCAGCAATTTAAGTCCTAGTTATTGGGTTCTAATAACTAATTCATTTTCATTAATTTTATCCTGAATGCATACATGAAGGGTTCTGGGTCAGAAATAGATTTCTTACTTGTTATCTCACCATAAATAATGCGTGTGGTCTACTCTGCCTGCCTTGCCCCTGACCTTTCACCTGGGATCCTGCAATGAAGCCATGGAAATTCTTCACACACAGTGGCAAGATTCTCCATAAACTAGGGATAAGGGAGAAATAATTTTTCTCTCTCCTTCTGAAAGTGTCTCCTCTGGATTTCAGCTCTTTAGTATGTACATAAAATTTCTCCAGGAGCCCAATGGCCAAATCGTCTTGGCTTTAAGGAGGCTTGAGGAGAGCCTCATTCCTCCTTGAAATGCAAATGTCTCAATGGATAAGTCTACAGACTTTTCAGGTGTCAAGCTAACCTAGGTGCCTATCCCTTTAGCTTTAAGGGAGATAAGAGATGTTTTATCATCTTTGGGATCAGAGCAATTAACTCCTCCATTAGGAAGATTAATGGCTACAGATGTAATCTTCATAGTATGTGAAGGTGTTTCTAAGAAATGTGGGAACAAAATTCTCTAACTTTACTGTGTACGGTCACGCATCATTTAACCATGAGTACACATTCTGAGAAGTGCATCATTACGCTATTTTGTGCTTATGCAAACATCACACATGTACTCACACAAACCTAGATGGCACAGACCACTACATGCCTAGGCTAGATGGCACAGCCTCTTGCTCCTAGTCTGCAAACCTACTGTAGACTCCAAAAGTACTGTACACTTAGACCATATATTTTTTAAATTTTCTTTCTTCAATAATAAATTAACCTTAACTTACTGAAACATTTTTACTTCATAAACTTTCAACTTTTTTTTAAAAAGTTTGACTTATTTGTGGTAACACTTAGAACACACATTGTATAGCTGTACAAAATTATTTTCTTCCTTTATATCCTCATTCTATAAACTTTTTTCTATTTTTAAAATGTTTTATTTTTTAGTTTTAAAACTTTTTTGTTAAAAACCAAGGCACACACATTACCCAAAGCTTACGCAGGGTCAGGATGATCCATGTCACTGTGTCCCCCACCTCCACATCGTGTCCCATGAAGGTCTTCAGGAGCAAAAACACGCATGGAGCTGCCATCTCCTAGGATAACAACGCCTTCTTCTGGAATCCCTCCCGAAGGACCCACCTGAGACTGTTGTACAGCTAACTTTTTGTTTGTATAAGTAGAAGGAGTACACTCTAAAATACAATAAGAAGTAAAGTACAAGCCAGGTGCGTTGGGTCACACCTGTAATCTCACCGCTTTGGGAGGCTGAGGCAGGCCAATGGCTTGAGTCCAGGAGATCGAGATCAGTCTAGGTAACATGGCAAAATCTCATCACTGCAAAAAATCATAGCTACTCAGGAGGCTCAGGTGAGAGGACCACTTGAGCCCTGGAAGCAGAGGTTGCAGTGAGCCAATAGCACATCACAGCACTCCAGCCTGGGCAACAGAGCAAGACTCTGTCTCAAAAAAAAAAAAAAAAAATTAACAAAATTAAAAATAAAAGAAGTAAATACATAAACCAGTAATGGTCATTTATTAATTTCAAGTATTATATATAACACATAACTGCATGTGCTATATATTTATATAACTGGCAGCACAGACTTGTTTACACCAGCATCACCACAAACACATGAGTAATGAATGTGTTGTGCTATGACATTCGATGTCATATACGATGGCTATGACATCACAGGGCTATAGGAACTTTTCAGCTCCATTATAATCTCATGGGACCATCATCATATATGCGGTTTGTCTTTGACCAAAACATTAAGTGGCACATGACTGTATTTGTTTCTGTGGCTAGGCCTTTTATTTATTTATTTATTTATTGAGACAGAGTCTCACTCTGTCACCCAGGCTAGAGTGCAGTGGTGTGATTTCAGCTCCCTGAAACCTCCGCCTCCAGGGTTCAAGCGATTCTCCTGCCTTAGCCTCCTGAGTAGCTGGAACTACAGGTGCACACCACCATGCCCAGCTAACTTTTTATTTTTAGTAGAGACAGTGTTTCACCATGTTGGCCAGGATGGTCTCAATTTCTTGAACTCATGATCCACCTGCCTCAGCCTCCCAAAGCATTGGGATTACAGGTGTGGGCCACCGCACCCATCCAGGACTTTTTACAAGAACACTGAAAATTTCAGAAATGTTGTATTTTGCCAGGTTATATATCCAACAGAAATGTGAACACATGTATACCAAAGACATGTTCAAGAATGTTCACTGCAGCATTATTCTTAAGGGCCCAAAACTGGAAACAAACTAGATGTCCATCAACAGTAGAATGGACAATTATCTATTATAGTGTATTGATACAATGGAATTCAATAAGAAATAAAAATGAAGGCAGCTCCACTACATGCAACAATGTGGATGATTCTCACATGCATAGCTTTAAGCAAAAGTAGCCAGGCATAAAATTCCATTGAAATGAAATTCAAAAATAGGCAAAACTAACCTATGATGTTAGAAGTCAGGATAATGCTTACATTTTGCAAGAAAAATGAGGACAATTGGCAGGAGGAGGCATAGCCAGGACTTCTGAGTAACACTCTTTGTCTTGATCTGGATAGTGGTTACATGGGTAGGTTTACTTTGTAAATTTGATTGACATGTGTACTTTTCTGTACATACTTTATATTCAAAATTTTGATTATAGAAAAAAAAGAGAGGGAGGAAGTTATCATAAGGGCTCAACAGTTCTCACAGAATTCAAGGTCAGCAAAGCACCCTGGCTTTTGGAAATGCTAAAACCGAAAAAAGAAAATAGCTTAACTGATATGGTTTGGCTCAGTGTCCCCACCCAAATCTCACCTTGAATTGTAATAATCCCCACATGCCATGAGAGGGACCCATGGGAAGTAACTGAATCATGGGGTGGGTTTTTCCCATGCTGTCCTTGGGACAGTGAATAAGTCTCCCGAGATCTGATGGTTTTATAAAAGAGCAGTTCCCCCTGCACACGCCCTCTTCCCTGCTGCCATGTAAGACGTACCTTGCTTCCCCTTTGCCTTCCCCCATGATTATGAGGCCTCCCAGCCACGTAGAACTGTGAGTCCATTAAACCTCTTTCCTTTATAAATTACCCAGTCTTGGGTATGTCTTTATTAGCAACATGAGAACAAACTAATACAATAACTCAAGTATTTGTTTTTCTCTGCCTCTCACCTCTGCTTCCCTCTTTCACTTCATTCATTATTTTCTCTCAAGTCTGCTTGACAGAGTAAGACAGATGAAGTCATAAGACTAGTGAAGAGTGTGGTTAATACTGTTTATTCCTAAAGGATTTTCTTAATGGAGAGTACCTAGGATTTGAGATTTCTGTATTATTCCCAATAGGAATTAGAAAAGAGTGGATATTTTTAGCCCATATGCCAGTAGGGGTGGGCAATTATTCCAATTGGTATTTCCCCCTCCACACTTCTTATTAAATTTTTGAATAAGACCTCTGGCTTAGATTTTTTAAATATGTCAAGGGAAAAAATATTTCATCTCAAAGCAAATAGACTCCAATTATAAATTTAAACTTTTTACTTTTCTGTAATGAAAACAATCTGACCACTGAAAGAATAAAATAAAACAATCTGACAGTTTTCTATGCCAACGGGACTACAGGTGATAGCTAGTAAATTGAGAAATATCTTTAATGTTCCAAAGCAATTTTCTAAAGCCCGAATCATTCCTTCACACACCTGCAAAAGATTCAGAAGCCCATGGGGAAGTGAACATTTATTTCAAAAATAAACTTCAAGGTTTGGAAATAAAAACAGACAAGCTGTTTTCTTATATAAGAAAATGTGGCTCTATGCCACCAGAGGCACTGTAATCAGAATTTCAAAGAGCAGAAATAACAGGTGACAACTTACTCGGAGACATTCAAACCAAGGGAACTGCAGAACAAGTGTCATTTACATCCATTAAACACCATATCAGCAGAGAGGACTGGAAATAAAGAGACAAGGATTCCAACTCTGGTTTTGCTACGGAGTTGATGAATTTTCTCCTCTGTAAAACGGGAATAAGAACCCCTGGTTCTTGAAAACCAAATTCCATATCTTCTCCCTCATAAGTGGGAGCTGAGTAGTGAGAACACATGGACTCAGGGAGTGGAACATAACACACTGGGGCCTGTCGGGGTGGAGGGAAAGGGGAGGAAGAGCATTAGGACAAATACCAATGCATGTGGGGCTTAAAACCTAGATGACAGGTTGATAGGTGCAGCAAACCACCACGGCACATGTATACCTATGTAACAAACCTGCATGTTCAGCACATGTACCCCAGAACTTAAAGTAATATATATATATAAATTGACAATTTAAAATAAAATAACAAATTTTTAATTGTTTTAAAAAAGAAAAGAACTCCTGTTCTATCATGGGAAACAAATGATCAAGGTGAAAATTCTTCCAAAGGAAGTAACTTAGAAATTATGTTTGTAATTATTGTTACAATTTTCTTTTCTGTGTGTGTGATGAGTTTTAAGATTTGTTTTTCCATAAGCTATTAGAGATTCCTTAAAGAACTAAAAGTTGAACTACCATTTGATCCAGCAATCCCATTACTGGGTATCTACGCAGAGGAAAAGAAGTCATTATTTGAAAAAGACACTTGCACACACATGTTTATTACAATTTTCTGAAGCCCTTTTCTGTCTCTTTCTCCTTTTCCTTCCGTATCCTCTTTTCCTTCCCCTTTACATTTTTCCTCCCTCCTTTTCCCCCTTCTCCTTATCTTTAACTTTTTCCTTTCCTTTCTCCCTTCTCTATCACTTTTGTAACTTTCCACAGTATGTCATTTTAACTGACCAGATGGTACATATATTTGTATTGTATCTGAAATATCAAGTAAGTTACTTTTGCTTGATTGTGATGCAAAATTGATTTAGTTTCAATGAGTTACTGATTCATAAAAAAAAAATCAACACTTTTTCTTACTCTAGTCTAAAAGAATCATCCTTGGATTTATTGAAATGAAAGAATCAGTTTGTAAGTGAACAATATTTCAGGGTCACAAGGAACCAACCTACTAGTGATTTTCCTTTCAGGGACATTGAACCAAACACCACCTCATTTCTTTCAGCTGCCCTGTGTTCTACCCTTGGGTGAGTATGTATCTAGCATGCCTCCCCACTCTGTCCACTTTCTGAATATTAAATGAGATCCTAGGATCTCTGATCAATGTTAATCAATCAATAAACACTTTCTTAGCATTCATAGTATACATAGCTTATGTTAGATCTTTGGAAAACTGTAGTTAGAAAAAATGTGGTTTTTAACTTAAGGTGTCTTCGCACACCTTTATACTGGAAAAGAGTATATATCTTATAAACAGGGATAGATATATTAGGCTTCATTCATTTTATTTTAAAAAATTATAATCATATATAATTATGGGATACACAGTAACGTTATGATATACAGTCATGCATTGCTCAATGATGGGGATACATTCTGAGAAATGCATTGGTGGGCGATTTCATTGTTGTGCGAACATCATGGAGCATGCCTCCACAAACCTAGATGGTATAGCCTACCACCCATCCAGGCTGTAGAGCATAGCCTATGGTGCCTAGGCTACAAACCTGTACAGCATGATACTGCACTGAATATGACAGGAAATTGTAACACAATGGTATTTGTGTATTTAAACTTGGAAAACATCCATTAAAAATATAGTATTATAGTCTGATGGGACCACCGTTGTTCATGCAGTCTGCTGTTGTGGTTCATGACTGTACAGCTCCTTGCCAAACACTGACATTTAAAGGGGGTCCAGAGCCACTTCAAACTCATCAAGTCCAAACTCTACTTTTCTGGCTGTTTCTTACCTATAATAATGCATGAGTCCATGGCCGGGCACGGTGGCTCAAGCCTGTAATCCCAGCACTTTGGGAGGCCGAGACGGGTGGATCACGAGGTCAGGAGATCGAGACCATCCTGGCTAACACAGTGAAACCCCGTCTCTACTAAAAATACAAAAACTAGCCGGGCGAGGTGGCGGGCGCCTGTAGTCCCAGCTACTCGGGAGGCTGAGGCAGGAGAATGGCGTAAACCCGGGAGGCGGAGCTTGCAGTGAGCTGAGATTCGGCCACTGCACTCCAGTCCGGGCGACAGAGCGAGACTCCGTCTCAAAAAAAAATAATAATAATAATAATGCATGAGTCCCTTACCTGGTCTGCTCTGATCCATTCTTGGTGCTCAGGACTGGATGATTATTTCTAAATTAAAAATTTACTCTTGACATTTTCTTACTTAAACCATACAAAGTTTTTCCATTGGTCTTAGCAAAAACCCAACTATTTTTTTTTTTTTACAAGATGTGGGTTATCTGATTATTGCTTACCCTCCAGCTGTCTGTTTTGCTCTCCTGACCTCTCATTTTACATCCCAGTGATACTGAGTTTTCTCTAATTCTTCAAATCAAATACACACTGTTTTAATTCAGGAACTTAATCTTTGTGTCCCCACTACCTTGAACCCATGCTTCTCCTGCACTTTTTCCTAGATAAGACTTTCCCTTTCTCCAATCTTAAAACTTTCCATTTCTGAAATTTCATTTCTGACCCCAAAATGCAGGCTTGATACCAATGCTCTGTGCGCCCCTTTGCAGATCTTATTGCACTGAGCTGTCGTTGCCCATTAAACATTTGATTATCCCCTCTAGACTGTAAGGGCCATAAGGGAATGATCATGTCCATCTTGAACAATGCTCTACCCCAGGTTTTTGTCACACGTAGAATGCAACATATCAGAGGAAAGACAGATCAGAACCGATGAAAATAACGTGAAAGTGAAAAAGGAAAAAAAAGAAGAAATCAGTTTAAAGAGAGATCGCTGAGTGTGTGTGAACCATAGAAGGAATGCCCATCTAGACAGAGGGTACCTGATTAAATTTCAGACAGAGCAAACGCATAAAAACTGGCTAGCTGATTCAGAGGTAATATTTACAAGGGTATATCTAAGTTAGGGGCTGACTTAAGCACTGACAATTTTATGGCCAAGTCTAATTCTCTCATTTCATTAAGATTCTTCTGAAGAGCGGAATTACAATCACCTAAGAGATCATCTAAAGATTTTTGACTAATTTTCCCCTTCTGGATCTTTTATTCAGTTCCTTGGCTTATACTCAGCTCTCGGAGGGCTAGAAGCACTACCCAGAATTAACACTGTATATTGAGATCACACACACACCATGATAAAAGATCACCATAGAATCCTAATATATGACCAGCGAATTTAAACAAAATACAGACTGGCACAGTGTTCTTTCCAGTTAAGACATTTGCTCAAATAATTTAATAATCCTATCATAACTGGCTGAAACAAGTTTACCTACCTAGGCAAATGGGGTAAAATAGAAGTAGGAGTAGGAAAAGAGCTTTATTATTTAAGATTATCAACTTACTAAATAATTATTTGATAGATTTCATTGGATTTGTCTGTGCAACTTTAATCATAAACTCTTACAGGAGTGGCTGAATCTTCCATTCAGTTTTATTGCTATTAGTATTCAGCTGACATTGTAAGTACAGAGCTGAGCTCTGTTAGCTTTGATGAGGCTTACCTACAACATAATTACTTTTTCTATAAACACCACTACGTGACTATGTGCCATCCTGAAGAGTAGCATGAAACAGTCAGAATTTTCTCTAAAATGTAATTGTTAAATTACTGAAATTTGATAATGTTAAATACCCTCAATATATTTCTTTTTTTGATTTGTGTATATGTACATGTTTAATTCTGAAGTGCTCAAGATCAGTTTCTTGTGTTTATATGGATAGACTTTTGGTAAGTCAATAACTGAGAAACTAACCAATGTTCAATAATCATGTGCAAATACATTTGTAAGCATTTAGCCAAAGAAAGCAAACTGCATGGGGCACATTGATCACAAAGGATCCAGCAAGAGGAGAAGACATGTTATCATTCCATCTCATGGAGGAAAGGGTCCTTCTGAGAATGGGCGAAATGTGGTTCAATACAAGACACTCTGGGAAGAATCCACTCCCGGGATTTCGAGAACAGCAGGACCTACGGCAGAGTTTGCTCTATGGGGTCTGCCATTCCCGGGCACACTGAGGGACAAGGAGAGGTGTGAGTGTGGACATTTGCCAGACACTGAGGCAGCGACCTCGAAAGAAACCTTCTTCTCCTTTTACAGAATCTATGGTATAATAGGCTGCTTTTGATTGAAAATTTAAAAAAAAGAAAACAGACAAAAAAAAAAAAAAACCCAGCTTACATGGTCCAACCACAAAGATAACTAATTGCCTGAGCGAATTAAAAGTCTCAAGATAATTAGGCTTTAGGCAAGTCTTTTTCAGTGGCAAAAAAAAAAAAAACTAACGAACGAACGAACTGGACCCAACTGAAAACTCTCTCTCTCAATTTCTTTGTCCTGCCTCCTAAATATAGTTTCATCAATATAATTTTTGTCAGGCTCTCTTCTGGCGACCCTAAAATTGCTTTTGCATTTTCCTGAGCTACACAATCCCAGGTTCAAAGTTCAAAAAAGTCTGCTGCATGAAGAATTCAAACAAAAAAAAATTTAGATTTTAAATTTTATGGAACCTTTTGGCTTGACTCGACACAAATGCCTCAACCAACCACTGTAGTTAAGGGAATGGGACATGTTTTCTCAAAGTAGTTACATTTTAACTTAGGACCTGACAATGGTGTCTATCCAATCTAAATCACACAGCTAAAAATGTGGGCTATTGAGAAAGGAAGAAAAGGCTAGATTCTGAGGAACCATCTAAGAAATCTTATTTCATATCATGTTATTTATAGCAAAAATGTGCTGAGTACTCAGAACATGCCAGGCACTGCCCTAGGTGCTGAGGTTGGAGAAGATTTGGAATGACAAGAAGGAAATGTACAAGATGTATAAATGGACATGACACAGTTGCTGCTCTCAAGGAGCTTAATGCTCTGTCTGTGGGGCAGACACGTAAAATTTGTTATTTTATTTCTTTTTTTTGAAATGGAGTTTCACTCTTGTTGCCCAGGCTGGAGTGCAATGCCATAATCTCAGCTCACTGCCACCTCAGCCTCCTGGGTTCAAGCGATTCTCCTGCCTCAGCCTCCCAGGTAGCTGGGATTACAGGCATGTGTACCACGCCCAGCTAATTTTTGCATTTTTAGTAGAGACAGAATTTCACCATGTTGACCAGACTGGTCTCCAACTCCTGACCTCAGGTGATCCGCCCGCCTTCACCTCCCAAAGTGCTGGGATTACAGGCATGAGCCACCGCGCCCGGCCAACATGTCTCTTTGATACAGCCATGCTGGATGTGACCGCAAGACAATTCAGTAGTGAACTTGCTCCCCTTCCTGCTTCACATCCAAGGTTTCCACATGCTCTGTGTTAAGGTACTTCTACAAAGCACATTTTCAAAAAGCAGGAAGCTTCCAAAATGTGAAATTGTTGTAAGGAAATTGGGAAAGAAGCAGATATTCTCATTTTAAATTATTGAGGGTTTTATGAAACCAGTGATTACCAAGGATAACAATACTCATTAATTTAAATCATCTTCTATATGTTGTCTTTCATAGTTTTCCTGTTTTTTGTTTTTTTTTTCTGAGACAGAGTTTCACTCTGTTGCCAGACTGGAGTGCAGGGGCGCGATCTCGGCTCACTGCAACCTCCGACTCACTGGTTCAAGCGATTCTCCTGCCTCAGACTCCCAAATAGCTGGGATTACAGGCATGTGCCACCACACCCAGCTAATTTTTGTATTTTTAGCAGAGACTGGGTTTCAATGGCACAATCTTGGCTCACTGCATCCACCTCCCAGGTTCAAGCAGTTATCCTGCCTCAACCTCTGGAGTAGCTGGGTCTACAGGCACCTGCCACCGCGCCTGGCTAATTTTTGTATTTTTAGTAGAGACAGGGGTTTTGCCATGTTTGGCCAGGCTAGTCTCAAACTTCTGACCTCAGATGATCTGCCCGCCTCGGTCTCCCAAAGTGCTGGGATTACTGGCATGAGCCACTGTGCCCTGCCCATAGTTTTCTCTAAATCTAATTTAAACAGCTCTCATTCTTTCTCCAGCATGATGACTTGCCTGTCTCCCTCCTGCTGATGGTGTTTTTAAGTCATGACAAAATGACATTAAAAATGCAATCAAAATGTCTATTTTTTATCATTATTTGACTAGAACGATGAATTAACTGTGAAGTATAGCATTTTACCTCAGCATGAGGAAAGATATTAGAACCCATCATCAAGATTCACAGGGTTTCTCTTATAATACCAAATCCTGCTTCAGTTTTATAAAGTCCCATGGTCTCTGGTTGGGGCATGACCTAAGTATCTGATTATCTCAGGAATTGCCAAAATATGCTTATTTTATAGTCCTCTGTTAAGATTTTTAAAAATATTTTATATGCCACTAAAAGCACTAGCAACAAAGGCTAAATTAGACAAGCAGGATCAAACTAAAACTCTGCACGCAAAAGAAACAATCAACAAGGGAGAAGGCAACCAAGAGAATGGGAAAACATTTTTTGCAAATCATGTATCTGATAAGGGACTCATATACAAAATATACAAGGAATTCCTAAAACTCAACAGCAAAAGAAAAAAAAGAAAGAAACTTCACACAATTAAAAATGGACTGGAATGACATTTCTGAAAAGAAGGCACACACATGACCATCAGTTATATGAAAAGATGCTTTAACATCACTAGCGTCAGGGAACCACAAATTCACAATAGACACAACATGGAAACAATCTAAATTTCCACTGATAAATGGATAAAGAAAACGTGGTATATATCCATACAAGGAAATATTATTCAGCTGCAGAAAAGAAAGGAAATCCTGTTATATGCAACACACATAAACCTGGAGGACATAATGCAAGTGAAATAAGCCAGTCACAGAAGGGCAAACACTATGTGACATCACCTATATTAGGTATCTAAAATAGTCAAACTCATAGGAAGAGAGTAGAATGATGTTGCCAGGGGACGACTAGAGGGGGAAACTGGGAGTTGCTGTTCAAAGGGCGTAAAGTTTCAGTTATGCCAGATGAATGAGTTCTAGAGACCTTTATCTGTGATACAACAATGTGCCTGTAGTTAGCAATACCGTTTTGTACACTTAAAAATTTAAGAGAGCAGATCTCATTTTAAATATTTCTACCAGTTTTAAACAGGAACAGAATAAAATAAAATGGTCAATGAACAACAAAAAAAACCAACAAGATTAGTTCTACTATCTGCCTTCATACAATAAAATACAGCTATTTAAAAGATAAGGCTGGGTGCAGTAACTCACACTTATAATCTAGCACTTTGGGAGGCCAAGGTGGGCAGATTGCTTGAGGTCAGGAGCTCATGACCAGTCTGGCCAACATGGTGAAACCTTATCTCTACTAAAAAAAAAAAAAAAATTAGTCAGGTGTGGTGGCACACACCTGTAGTCCCAACTACTCAGGAGGCTGAGGTGGGAGAACTGCTTGAGCCTGGGAGGCGGAGGTTGCAGTGAGCCGAGATCACACGATTGCACTCCAGGCTGGGCAACAGAGCGAGAGTCTATCTCAAAAAATAAAAATAAAAAAGATAAACATTTTCCAGAAATATCAATTTAACAAATATTTTATTTTTTTAATCTCCAGTTCAGAGATGAACAGCTAATATTTTAAAGCGATACATATTTTCAATAAGAACAATAAATACTTTTCTATTTAAAAAAGAACATAGAATATCTGTTATAGGAAACCCGGTAGATGGCTCTCCAACATCAGAAGAGACACGAGCTTCCTTACTATTCCCTGATGGCACTCTTCAGGATCGAATCAGACCTTAGGTACTGGAAAAGCCATTTCAAACAGGAAAATAGAGGTGAAGTGAAGCCCTGAGAGTTTGTAAGTTAAGTGTAGACATCCTAAAAAATCCTGATAAGGAGGGGCAGGAAGGTTAACGGTGGCATACAGACCTCAAAAGATAAGTGCTAACAGGTTATCAGCCTTCGGGTTGAGAACAAGCAGAAAATGAGGTAACACGACTGAGGAGAACATGAGGGTGCACAGGAAATGAGGTAACACGACTAAGGAGAACACGAGGGTGCACAGGAAATGAGGTAACACGACTGAGGAGAACACGAGGGTGCACAGGAAATGAGGTAACATGACTGAGGAGAACATGAGGGTGCACAGGAAATGAGGTAACATGACTGAGGAGAACACGAGGGTGCACAGGAAATGAGGTAACACGACTGAGGAGAACACGAGGGTGCACAGGAAGGGTGGGGAGGACCTAGGTGATGAGGGACGCTCCATGCCACATGGGAGCACCATCAGAGGAGAACAGAGTATAAGGACTCACCTTCTGGTTTTGCAGCCAAGCATGCATACAATTTTGGCTGCGTGATGCCTGAAGCCAGTAAATTCCTACAAGCTCAGTTCTGAGGCTTTGGAATTTATATAAAATGGTCCTGTCTATGGGAAGATTACTGCTCGTAGAAGATAGTAGAAACATGTAAGTTAAAATGTACAGTCCTCTATCATCCTTTTCATGAACTCTGAGACAGATTACGTAGTGACCCTCTCTTATTTCCCAGTTGCTTGTCTGAATTCAGAGTTAGTAGTAATATAACCACTACAATTTTCTTCTCATCCACAACAGAAAGTACTTAGCATCTCTTTTAAGAAGTATTTTTAGTCTCTCCCATTACTTGAGAATTTAATTGTACTTAATGTGAGTGCTTATTTGACGTTTGTTCATTGGCCTGGCTGCCTTTTAAATTCATGTGTACCTCAGTGATGGCTTCAATTCCTGAAATTGCAGGTTACCAGGGAAAGAGAATCTACCTAATTCTACCTAACACAGTATCATATTTAGGTAAGTATATTTAATAAATTGTTATTACGAGAAATCTTACATGCAATATTATGTCTCAAAATTGTTGCTTTGTGATGTCTGTGATGCCTTTTGGGGGAGTTCTACTCCCCATCTTCCTTTGCAATTAACTTTTTCAAAAAACTTTAATAGCATCCCAGTATACGAGGACAAGCAGCAGCAATCCTTGAAGAGTGGAGAAAAAAATAGTAGACAGGGTCCCCTCATCTCTGGATGTTGCCCTCATCGCAGAATCCTCTGGGTTTCATTTTCTCCATGTGCAGTGCAGATCACATAGTTTTGTAAGACACAAGCTTCCCCTGAGAATTTAAGATGGCTGCTTTTTACTCAAGCCCCCAACTTCCACATCTTTGCATGTCAAAAAGGTATCTTTTTTTTAATCCCTTATTTTACAAATGAGGGAATTGAGATCCTTAGAGGTTAAATGGCTTGCTCATGGGGACGCAGCTAATTAGCAGACTTGCAGACATCATTCATCAGCCTTAAAAATGTCCTTTCAGATGTTGTCAAGTATAACCTATTACCCTTAAGAAAGCTCCTTTGCTAAGAGCTGGGAGTTTCGTCAATACTGTCCACCTTCCTTTATAATTAACTTTTGTTTTATCTCTCTTAATAGAGTCCATAAAATAGAGGACAAGGAGCAGTAGGTATTTTTAACCTATTACAGTTTCTGTACGTTATTAAACCAACTTTAAAACAACGTAAATTATTTAAAATAAAAGGCAGCTGGAGTCCCACCAACATAATAAAACCACAACTATTAATTTTATGTCCTTTCCCAAACTTTGATTTTAATCTATCAATATATACTTTTCAGAAGGCTGTGGTACGGTATTGGTTGGATGTGTATTTATATGTATTGTTATTCTATTTTTTGTCACGTCATTTTCTTTCTACAAAATTCTACAAAAAAATACAAAGTGACTGCATCATCATGAAGTAATAGGATAATTAATTTACCCTTTCCCCTACTTTTGGGCACTTGGATGTTCCTAGTTTTTCACTATTTTATACACAACGCAGAAGAGAGCACATCTGTGCTTTAGTAGAAACATGCCATCTTTACACACAGGAAACCAAGACTGTGTCAAATATCCTCACACCCAGTGAAAAATTTGGTTCAAATTTACCTTCTGTAAAATAAAATATGCAGGCCAGGCATGGTGGCTCACACCTGTAATCCCAGCAATTTGGGAGGCCAGGGTGGGCAGATCAGCTGAGGTCAGAAGTTGGAGACCAGCCCAGCCAACATGGAGAAACTCTGCCTCTACCAAAAATGCAAAAAAAATTAGCCAGGCATAGTGGCACATGCCTGTAGTCCCAGCAACTTGGGAAGCAGAGGCAGGAGAATCGCTTGAACTGGGGAGGTGAAGATTGCAGTGGGCCAAGATTGCACCACTGCACTCCAGCCTGGGCAACAGGGTGAGACTGTGTCTCAAAAAAAAATAAATAAAACATGCAAATATCAAATGTTCTTTTGACCCAGCATACTCTTGTTTTACTATGACAGGCTAGGGATAAAGCACACATCTCTTAAAATATTTAAATATTTCTCTTGAAAACTAGACCTTTCTATTGAACTGTAAACTCTGCATGAGGAAATTTTTTTTCTTCAACTTGGAATAGAATATGCCATTATAAATTACAATATTGTATACTATAAGCCAAGTACTTAATATTGATTATGTAAAACCCTCCCAGAGACCCTGTAAGGCAGGTGCTGTTCCCCTATTTTATGAATTTACGGTGGGGGAGGGAACCTGAGGTTTGGAATGTTCAACAGCTGCCAGAGCCAACTGCCAGTTAATGGACCAAGTCCATGTTCTCGGCATAGGACTGTGTGACCGTAGCGTGTTCCACGTGAAAGCTGGCTAGTAGGGAAGGGATATAACAGTTATTTTTAACCAACTTTATCAAGATATAATCCACATACTGTATAATTCACCCAAAGTATACAACTCAATGGTATCTAGTATATTCACAGATATGCACTACCTCACAGTTTTAGAATATTTTCATCATCTCAGAATGAAACCCTGTTAGTTATCACCCCTTTCAATCCCCTCTCCCCTCAACCCTAATCAACAGCTAATCTGCTTTCTGTATCTATAGATTTTCCTATCTGAACTCTTATGTGGATGAAATCATATGATATGTGGATGAAATCATATGGTATGTGGACTTCTGTGTCTGGCTTCCTTCACTTAGTGTAATGTTTTCAAAGTTTATCCAAGTTGTATACATACTAGTACCTCATTCCTTTTTATGACCAAATAGCATACCATTATAAGGTATCATGGTTAATTTTATGTGTCAACTTGAATGGGCTAAGGGATGCCCAGACAGCTGGTAAAAATTGAGTGTGTCTCTGTTGGTGTTTCTGGAACAGATTAGCATTGAATCAAAGATCACCTTCATCTATGCAGGTGGTCATCTTTTTTTTTTTTTTTTTTTTGAGTTGGAGTCTCACCCTGTCATCCAGGCTGGAGTGCAATGGCATAATTTTGGCTACTGCAACCTCCACCTCCCAGGTTCAAGTGATTCTCCTGCTTCAGTCTCCTGAGTAGATGGGATTACAGGTGTATGCCACCATACCCGGCTTTTTGTCACTTTAGTAGAGATGGGGTTTCACCATGTTGGCCAGGCTGGTCTCAAACTCCTGACCTCGTGATCCACCCGCCTCAGCCTCCCAAAGTGCTGAGATTATAGGTGTGAGCCACCGGGTCCAGCACAGGTGGTCATCATTAATCAGTTGATCACATGAATAGAACAAGGAGGTAGAGGAAGGATGAACTTGATCTCTGCTTAAGTGGGGCCATCCATTTTCTTCTGCTCCTAGACATTGGTGCTTCTGGTTCGTAGACCTTCAGACTAGGACTAATGACACGAGTGGCTGTCTAAGTTCTCCAGCTTGCAGAGAGCAGATTATAGGACCTCTTGGCCTCCATAACTGTATAAGAAATAAAATCTGAATTCCCACCCCCGACTGACTGAAGGGATCCCCTCTTGGTCAAGGGAACCCCAGAGAATCCTTGGAAGCAGAATTCACAGCCAAGACAAAGGGAGTATCCCCTCCTTTGCCCACAGTCATTGGGTTTTCTTCCCTAAGGGCTAAAAAGAAACCAGACTTTTCAAAAGACTACTAGCTTATCTTCCAAGGTACAGAACAAAGACAAAATGAGATGAATCGTTCCTTCACCCCACTCTGACACATCTGCTATCTCTCTTCCCTTTTTTCTTCCGTGTTCAGCTTATGTAAAATGGAGATTTACTCGGTACTAACTAAAGTCTCACAAGTATGTAATCATTTGTATCACTACCGCTGCCTTCCCTTTGTTAGGGAAAATGTATAAATACTAAACCTCCTGGACCAGGCACAGTGGCTCACGCCTGTAGTCCCACCACTTTGGGAGGCCGAGGCAGGTGGGTCACCTGAGGTCGGGAGTTCGAGACCACCCTGACCAATATGGAGAAACCCTGTCTCTACTAAAAATACAAAATTAGCCAGGCGTGGTGGTGCACGCCTGTAATCCCAGCAACCCAGGAGGCTGAGGCAGAACGGCTTGAACCTGGGAGGCGGAGGCCACGGTGAGCCAAGATCGCACCATTGCATTCCAGTCTAGGCAACAAGAACAAAGCTCTGTCTCAAAAAAAAAAAAAAAAAAAAAACTAAACCTCCTAAGAACTTCTTTGGAAAAAACATCCACATCCACAGAAGTTTCTCTGACTCGTGTTTTTCCCAGGCATGCCCTCAAGCTGGCTCAATAAACCTTGATTTCAGACTTATGCCTCAATCAGTCATTTTGGTTGTCAAAGTCATTTCCTATAATAATCTCCTGTTAAGTAGGTCTATATGTTCTATTGGCTCTGTTTCTCTGGATGATCCTGACTGATACA
The DNA here is from genome assembly GCF_000951035.1 of Colobus angolensis palliatus. Taxonomy (NCBI): domain Eukaryota; kingdom Metazoa; phylum Chordata; class Mammalia; order Primates; family Cercopithecidae; genus Colobus; species Colobus angolensis. Next base: position 13,161,566 of record NW_012115154.1, on the reverse strand, counting down.
TGCGGATACACCACATTTTGTTTATCGATTAAGCCACTGATGGACATTTAGGTTTTTACCTTTTAGCTATCATAAATAATGTTGTAATGAATATTGATATGCAAGTTTTTGTGTGGATATGTTTTTCTCTTGGCTATATACCTGGGAGTAGGACTGCTGAGTCATGTAACTCTGTTTAATCATTTGAGGAACTGTCAGTTTTCCAAAGTGGCTGTGCTATTTTACATTTCTACCAGCAGCATCTGAGGGTTTTGATTATTCTACATCCTCATCAACACTTGCTTATTCTCTGACTAATTGATTCTGGCCATCTTAGTGGGTGTTTTTAAGCTAAAAACTTAGTTTTAAAACAAGACCTAGTTTTGTAATTTAATGTTTTAATTACCAAGAAGCTTCAGAATTGTATTCACATGGACCCAAAGACCACCTGTCACTGTCTCTCAGTATCTTTCTTTGGGACAAAGTAGATCTGTCCTGTCACAGAAAAATCTCAAAGCAAAAGAAAAAGTTAAGGACAAGGCAGCTGAAAAAAAAACGCATTTTATTTCCATCAATCAGACACATAGGCTTAAGCTTACGGACTGTATATCTAACTTGCATATTCACGCATCACTGCACTTCAGTATGAACCTGCTGGGGATTCCTCGTTAGCTGGTTTCAGTTGCAAAATGGTATTTGTCAAATGACCCTTTACCTCGAGCTCCTACCTTCATTTCCCACTTTTTCATCCAAAGTCACTTGCAAATGTGTGAAATTCTCTAAAGTCTCATGTTGCCTGCTTTCCAGGACTGTTAGGCTATTTATTCAATACAAACATGTTTGCTGCGTATCTCCCCTGTGCTAGACACTGACTCTGAAAGGCGTTAGAGCTACAGTTGTGAACAAAACCAAATAAAATCCTTGCCATAGTGGAGCTCACATATAGTGAGAAGGACGTTATCGATCAAATAATCACACAAATAAACATAAATCTACACCTGTGCTAAGTGCCATGGAGGACAGGTACTTAATTCATGGATTTACAAAAATGGTGGGTGCAGAGGGGAGTGGGAGAGTGAGGGAGGGAGTGCGCTGGCAGAAAAACTATTTGCAGGAAACATTTGTGGCAGTGAGATGTTGAATTTATGGCTGTGTATTAACAGTTTCATTCTATTTCTACTTTTTGTCAGACCACACTAATAAATGGCTCCCAGGTAAACCGTCTGGAACCCCAGGAAATAGCCGAATGTCTTTTTGCCTTGTAGTAAACAAAAGTAGTTTCACTAATATTAAAGCTCATAATCTGATGTGCATGTAAATGAGTCTACTAAGCTACTTCAGACATTGATATATATTTCCATGGACCTAATTCCACAAAATCTATTTTCTTCTATTTTTCTTTTTTTTGTTGTTGTTTCAAATTCTGTTTATTTTTTCAGGTGTTTGTTATTGTGCCATTTGTTTTGTTCTTTTAATAGTTTCCATCACCAAATCTATAGCCTTTTTCTTTTCAAACATTTGGGTTTTATCTCTTATTTTATCTCTAAATAAATCTAAAGTTTGTTTTTAACACAACGAATTTCTTGGAAGTTTCTAATTGGCTTAAGATTTGATCTTTTATAAGTTTATACGAAAATGTAGCTGTCTCCAATGTATATGCCTATGATTACTTATTGTTTTGCCATCGTTCTTTGGAACATCTGGCTTCCAAACAAGTGGAGTGATTTTACCTGGCTTAACTATATCTTAATATGTGATGCTGTACAACTGGCATAAGCTCTGAGGTCAGAGCTGAGCTTCAATCCAGACTATTATTTATTATTGGTGTGATCCCTAATCAGCTATTTAACCTCTCAAGACTTCAGCCCTTTCATTAAAAGAAAAAGTGAAATTAGTGGGACATATCTTTGCAGAATTTTTAGCATTAAATAATCGTTATATCAAACAGTGTGCATACTGTCTAGCAAAAAAATGCTATAGAAGGCTAATCTATTAAATAATTACTTTGCTTTGTATTTCCACTGCTCTCTATTTATCTGGAATGAAGGAAAGGTTATTTTCTCCCTCCCTGAAGAGTTACAAGGAATTTTGTTCCTAAATACTAAGCCCTCTTGTCCAGCAAGATAGGTAAAGCAGGTAGGTTCTTCTACAGTTCTGGGGTTTGAAGCCTGGCTCCCTGAGAAATGAAGCACTTGCTGATTAGCCAGCAAGTTCCGTGGAGGGAGAAATGTGTATGAAGTGGGATTTGTTCTATTTAATTGGAGGAAGGAAGGACAAAAAGAAGGCAGCTGACCCTTGGATGGTTCTCTGGAGCCTAAAGGAGAAAGGCTGCAAGGAATTTGAGGGTGGCACATGGATGCAGCGCCTAGGAGACTGAAAGGCTTCAGAACCCGGGATGGGATGTGCTAAGTGCTATGGGGAGCCTGTAGCTGGCTCCAGGCCTGAGTGAGCTTAGCAGACAGGAGCTGCTGATCTGCTCTGCAGAGGATGCTCTCCCAGGTTACAGAAACTGGGAGTGGCAGGGAGCAGCAGGTGGTGAAGTTGGTGACCAGACCCCCGACCCACCATGGTAGGACAGAAAGGAAAAGGAACCTCCAGAGGAGTGGCAGCCACAGCTCAAAGACTAGGGCTCCTGCCTATGACTCAGAAAAATAAAGGAGCTTTGTAACAGTCCAGGAATTAAAAGCTTTGAAGACTCTGAAGCAAAAAACTGATACTGGTTTCCTCGCCTCTTTTTCATTTTTCATTTTTTTTTTTTTTCTGATGGAGGATGCAAGGGAAGCATCTTGAGCTTTTTCTAATTAAAGCAAAAATGAAACCAAATACGATATTGCATTCTTAAGTGATGTGGAACTGTTCATAACTATTGCACATATCAAAAAAAGGAGCAAGTATTAACCATTTGATAATTTTAAAAGCCTGTACATTATTTTAGCAACAACACTGAGATAATAAATGCTTCCATGCTATTATTTCACCTTTGTGAGTCCTTATTTCAGATAAACTCCTATGCTTTAGAGAAGGGATGTAAACCTCAGGAGGCCTGATTCTGCTCGCTAGTTTCCCAGCCCCTGCCTTTGCCTTTCGCCCTGTTTCTTTCCCTCTCTGCTGGTTATGTGTCTCTCCTTTGCATTTTCAACTCCTCTTTCTCTTTCCTTTCCCTTCTCCACTTTCTGTTTCTCAGTCTCTCTCCTTTCCTGGTTACCTCTTATTTCAAAGTCCACAGCTCACCACCTCCCTTTTCCCTGTTTCGCCTCCTTTTCTCCTCCCCACTCAGCTTTCTCTGCTTCACCTTGCCTGTCCTTGCCATTAACCCCACTCCACTTCCCCATCTTGCATTGACTTTTTCAAAAGAGAATTTTCTCTAAATAGAATGAACAATCTTGATCTATATTTCCTCCAATTCATCCACAAGGGAAATCTCACCCCTCAGATGATAGTAAGTGGGAAGCTTCAAATGTAAGCCCTTGAGTGCTCTAAATATTCTGGACAGTGATTCTGAAATCTGTGTATGTCTGTGAAGAAAACTTTATATATAAATAAAAAGTACTTAAAATATCTATGAGAACTTTTTAAAAACAATGTTAATAGCTTTTCAGGCCAAAAGAAAAAGGAAGAAAACAGACATGGCCCCTGATAGCAGAAAGGGTTATTTGGGGCTGAATTTAAGAAGCTGAAAAGCAAGAGAGATTCAGATAAAGTATCATCATCTGAGGCAAAACCATAACATCTCAGTGTAGCAAGATTCTGTATTGAAACAGCTGAAGTAGAAAAAAAAGTATATGTGATATTCTACCTACCTAATTATGACTTACAATTTCTTTTACTGCTGTACCTGCAAAACCTGTCCTTGTTTACCCTTGGAACTTCCTTTCAGGAGGCAGAAAGAGCCTCGTGTGGGCTGAGGAGAGACAGCAGGACTGCTGAATTCTCACAATGGTTTTGATTTGAATAGATGGACCACATGTTTCCTTTTAAGGATTGGCATTATTTTTCTGAGAGGCTAATCAACCAAAACAGAAGAGTCGGTTAGTGTGCATCCAGTGTACTTTTTACCTGGGTAAAAAACAGATGCCCAACAGGACCTCAAGAAACACTTTCTAATAAATAAAGTGAGTTCCCGTGAACAGAAAGAAAGTTCCAAATAAAGAGGGGTGGCGCAAGTGGAGGAAGGAGCCATGAAAAAGGAAGGCTCATGCATTTCTATGAATGCCTGTTTTTTAGACAAGGAATATGATCATGACAACCTCATGATGAGGTAAAAGGAGGCAGTCTTCCATATTATAGAACTTGAAGAGAAGAACTTTCTGACATTCAAAATTGTGTTCATCCTTGTTTTGCCTAGTGTTTCACAGTTGGAGACTAATATGTTAGAATGAGCACATCCGATTCTATCTGAGTCTAGATAGTAAAGAACATGTGAGCCTGGGTGTGGTGGCTCACACCGGTAATCCCAGCACTTTGGGAGGCTGAGGCAGGAGGATCACCTGAGGTCACAAGTTCAAGACCAGACTGGCCAACATGGTGAAACCCCATCTCTACTAAAAATACAAAAATTAGTGGGGCGTGGTGGCATGCGCCTGTAATCCCAGCTACTCGGGAGGCTGAGGCAGGAGAATCATTTGAACCCAGGAGGCAGAGGTTGCAGTGAGCTGAGATCGTGCCACTATACTCCAACCTGGTGACAGAGCGAGACTCTATCTCAAAAAAAAAATAAAATAATATAAAATAAAATAAAAAACAAAAACAAAACACCTGAGAGTTATTTTCCTAAGAATTGACTTTTGTTTTTTTTTGAGATTGAGTTCTGCTCTGTCACCCAGGATGGAGTGCAATGTCACGATCTCTGATCAGTGCAACCTCTGCCTCCCAGGTTCAAGAGATTCTCCTGCCTCAGCCTCTGGAACAGCTGGAATTGCTGGCGCCACCATGCCCAGCTAATTTTTGTATTTTTAGTAGAGATGGGGTTTTACCATGTTGGCTAGGCTGGCCTCAAACTCCTGACCTCAAGTGACCCACTCACCTCAGCCTCCCAAAGTAATGGGATTACAGGCATGAGGCTCCGTGCCCAGCCAGATCTGACTTTCTATATTAACGCTTTCCAAAAGAAATGTAATGTAAGCCACATATACATTTTTAACTTTTCTACAAGTCACATTTTAAAAGTTAAAAGAAGTGGGTAAAATTGATAGTATATTTTATCTAAATCAACATAGTCAAAATATTATTTCAACATGTAATAAACATTTCTTAAAATTATTAATGAGCTGTTTTTACATTCTTTTTTCCATACCATGTCTTTGAAATTCAGGGGATATTTTCCATTTACAGCTCATCTCATTTCAGATTAGCCACATGTCAAGCATGGCACTGTATTGAACAGTACAGCTCAGAATCAGGCATCCTTTCCTTTTTCTCCTCAAATATAATATTTTCATTTCCTTACCTCACTTTCTACACAGATAATCATTCATTATGTTAAGATGATTCAAAATTTACCACTACCCAAATGTCCACCAAAGAGTGAACAGATAAACAAAAAGTGTATATATATCTGCAATGGAATACTAACCTTAAAAAGGAATGAAATTTTGACATGTCACAGCATGAATTAACCTTGAATATATTATGCTAAGTGTAATAAGCCAGACCAAAAAAAATAACCCCACAAATATTGTATGATTCCACTTAGATGAGATACCACAAAGAGTCAAATTCACATAGACAGAAGGTAGAATGGTGGATAACAGGGTCTTGGGAGGGGGAAATGGAGAGTTATTTTTTTTAATAGGTACAGAGTTTCATTTTATTTTATTTTATTTTTTAAGATGGAGTCTTGCTCTGTTGCCCAGGCTGGAGTGCAGTGGTGTGATTTTGGCTCAATGCAACCTCCACCCCCTGGGTTCAAGGGATTCTCCTGCCTCAGCCTCCCAAGTACCTAGGATTAGAGGCATGTGCCACCACACCCAGCTAATTTTTGCATTTTTAATAGAGACAGGGTTTCACTATGTTAACCAGGCTGGTCTCGAACTCTTGACCTCAGGTAATCCTCCTACTTTGGCCTCCCAGGGTGCTGGGATTATACACGTGAGCCACCGTGCCCTTTCAGTTTCATTTCAGAGTGATGAGAAAGTTCTGGAGATGACTAGTAGTGATGTTTGCACAACACAACAATGTAAATGTACTTTGTAAACTAAAAATAAGAACAAAAAATTCTGAGCCCCCCAACTTTTTGAATAAACACCTCCTTTCAGCCCAGGGCATTCCAAAGTTAACCTGAAAAACTAGTTCAAGCCATGATGGAAAGGTGGGAGGCGAGACGTGACTCACTATACCTTCCTCCCTTTGGAATTCAGGCACAACTGAACAGCATTAACATTAAAACAGAGATCTTAAGACTTTTTGTAGCAATAAGATATCAAATTCCAGCCTGACTCTAGTGTAGCATCACATGACAGATAGCAGGCCCTAAAAGAAATAGAAGTATTTTACCCTCAAATATATTTCTTTGACATATTTTGAAATGACCCTACAAAGCTATCTCTTATGAGGAAAATCTACATTCCATATGAAATCTCTTTCCATTTCCAGGTCTTTTCCTTGATTCAGGAGAGAATTAACTAAGAGTCTGGCACCTTTTTAAGTCTGATAAGAAACCTTTAAAATCTACTCTCTGAAGCCTGGTACCTGGAGGCTTCATCTGTGTAAGAACCTTGGTCTCCACAATGCTTTATCTTAACCCAGACATTCCCTTCCATGGATTCCAGGTCTTCTGATACTCTTTTAACCACCTGCAAATCAGAAAACCTTTGAATTAATCTGTGACCTGGAAACCTCCCTCCCTGCTTCGAGTTGTCCCATCTTTCCAGACCAAGCCAATGTATATCTTACAAGTATTGACTGATGCTTTAGGTCTCCCAAAACTGTGTACCAAATTGTAGCCCAACTACCTTGGGCACACAGCACCAGGACTTCCTGAGGCTATGTCATGGGCATGTCCCTAACCTGGCAAAAGAAACTTTTAAATTCATTGAGACTTGTCTCAGATGCTTTTGGGTTTACAACTGAATGCCACTGACTATATACTTTAAAGTGAGTAAAAAGGTAAATTTTATATCGTGTATAGTTTAACAGAAAAAAAAAGTTCACTGCTATAAACCCTATGTGAATAACCAGGCTTTCAGCTTTGAATTTATTTCCTTTCTGTGGGAAGAATAGCTTCTCCATATTGCTTCATAATCATAGTTTGGGAAGTGTTATTATATTATTAATTATAAAATTACACTTTATTTTCCATATGATTGAACACTAGGTGATTTATGCAACAATTAGCAGGGTAACTTTCACTTCCAATTAGAATTGCAGGACCAAGTAAGCGATGCAAAAACAACAGCTACAAACGTATTCTTGTTACAGAAGAGAGTGTGCTTAAGAAGGAGAAAATCAATTCAGTTCAGTGGAGGAATAGTTGTTCTAACAAAACAATACATGAAATTCTGGCTTTGGATGAGACATTAAAAATGCTTTGTTAGTAGTAAATGAGCAAAAGGAACTGCCAGTCTTTTCCATAAAGACTCCCACCAGTGTTGTACTCAGCATATCAAGATGTGTGAGCTTCAAAGGCAGAATGAAGGGAGCATTTTTTTAACTTAAAAGTCCATTAATTAGTACATATTTATTGAGCTTAAGGATAACATAATCTTGCAATTCAGAACAAAAGAAACCTTATATTTCGTGGTTGAGAGAATATGTTCTCGACTTTCCTATCAATCAGGTGTCCTGCCCATAGAACCAATGTAATAACGGAAAGCCCACGAGTTTAATTGTTGGAAAGGCCAATGTTCAAATCCCAGCATTGACATTAACTATAAAACATTAGGAAGATGTTAGGCTCTCTGAACCTCTGTTTACTCACCAGTAAAATGGGGGAAACATTTACTTTTCAGAGTTGCCGTGAGGATTCTAAACAATTTATATGAAGTGTCTGACACTGATAACTGATCACGATTACTAATCTTCTTATGGAAATCGGATTAGGACTTACTCAATTTCTAGATCTAGTATATCTTTGAGTGAGCACAGTAAAAGCTGCATTTCACCTTATACTTTACAGAATAATCACAGCAGCAATTCAATAATTGGTTATTTAATTACCTGTCTAATGTCTCTTTCCCTTGTAACACTAACTCCATGAACCTCATCTGTTTCCTTCACCAATGTATTCCCGGATCCTTTGTAAATCATGCAAATAAAACAAGGAGACCTGAGAAGAGAAAGCATGATGACATCTAACAATGGCCACCATAATTCTGAGAGCAAGAATTTTATGCTCTCTCAGACCGAGTTAAACAAGGCAAGGAATTGCCTAGGTTCGGCCAGCCTAGTGAGTGAAGCATGAATGAATTAAACAAAGGAATGTGGGTTCCAGTCTCACCTTGTCACTTTCTTCACATAATTCACACTCAATGCACATGAATCCCAGGGTGTGTATGCATGCTTCTCCATCACAGTTCCAGCACATAATGGTGTTCAATAGCTATTTTGAATAAATCAATTATAAATCAACCTTCTTCATGTACCGGTGTGAGTGGTGTCCCTAACCTTCAACAATGTAACGGTACTGCTTGTATATGGTCTATTACATTTAACCTAAGTAGTCACAGAAATAATCATATGTTGTTTTTGGCATAAGTGCTGTTGTAGAAACAACACTGGATCTAGTTTTGGAAAAATGCAGGTTTTAAATGTTACTTCAGTTTCTCTGTCTCTAAAACTGGTATTTTGTTTTTTGTTTGTTGAGAGGCAGTCTTGTTCTGTTGCCCAGGCTAGAGTGCCGTGGCGTGATCTTGGCTCACTGCAACCTCCACCTCCCAAGTTCAGGCAATTCTCCTGCCTCAGTCTCCCATGTAGCTGGGATTACAGGTCTGTGCCACCATACCCAGCTAATTTTTTCTGTATTTTTAGTAGAGATGGGGTTTCACCATGTTGGCCAGGCTGGTCTCGAACTCCTGACCTTCAGTGATCTGCCTGCCTTGACCTCCCAAAGTGCTGGGATTACAGGTGTGAGCCACCATGCCCAGCCTAAAACTAGGAATTCTGAATGAACTCCAGTTTCCTTCCAGATATACTATATGATTTTTTAGGTATGTATACTTCATCCAGATAAGGAGAAGGTAGTAAAAGACATAATTAAAACAGTAAGCAATTTTTCATGATTCAAAGCAATGTAATAGTTTCTGGTCACTATAGGGTTCTGGACAACTTATTCATATATAAAATCTTAATTACTTAAATTGATATTTGTTTAAGGTACTGGTCCTAATCATTCTCTAATATCAATTGAAAACTCATGGGCAATTTCTCTATAATGCATCCCATGGATAAAGGCTATCTGGACCTGAACAAATATTTCTTGACTATGTAACAAATTTGGACACCAGAAAATGGACCCTTGGAAGACAGAACTGTAAATGCATTCACCTCACTATTCAACCCATTAACTCATAAGAACAAACCGTCCACCCAAGATATTTGGATGCCTATGTCTCTATTCAGCAATATCTAATATAATTCAGGAGCATGTCTCACTCCACCTTCTAATTTAAGGGGTAAGAAGAAAGTTCTCTCTCTTGCATCTGTCCTCTCTAGAGTGCTTGTTTGGCTATATAGTCTTTATTTCAGCTCCCACTTTTATTGTGACCCGTCCTCTGAAGTAGAGGTGACTATGACCTAAAAGTAGCAGTCTATTTGGTACGAGGGAATTTATCATCAGTGGACCTTAAAAAGAGATGGGTGTGAAACAAGCTGTCATTACTCACCTTTCTATACCTTCAGAATCCCCAAGATTAGTACACTGGTTTGTGCAGATAAAAAGATGGAGTGATATTCAAAAGATTTAACAACTGGCTCTGCAGAAGCATGAACCTATAAGAAAAGATAAAGGTCTTTCGTTCTGGAGCAAAGGCCCTAGAGGTTCTCTAGGACCATTCAATCATTTACTTTCTGGATTCTGAGGAGATGGGGGTCCTAGGAATGAGTCTAGAGTGTCTGAGATGGTACAAAGAGTAACATTTTGAGAATCTCAGGGTAGCATAAGAATTTAAATATTTTAACAATGAGTATGGCCATAATATTGCATACTGAATATTAGCTTTGAGTGTATATGAATTGCTCTACCAAAATTTTAAGACAATTTCAAGAGAATTACAGTATGAAGGAAAATGTTAAAGTTCTAGCTAAATTATACTTTCCTTTATAACTATAAGGTAAAGGCAGACAAAAATGTAAATCCTAATCCTCTGGTCCAAAATGCCCACTCCCCTCCACATTCCCTCAGGATTGTGTCTCATTTTCCAAGTGCCACCTTAAATCTTTCTATTGCAAACTCAAACCCTTCATCCTCAACAAAATACTAGCAAACTGAATTCAATAGCACTTTAAAAGCATCATACACCATGATCAAGTGGAATTTATCTCTAGAATGCAAGGATGGTTCAATATATGCAAATCAACACATGTGATACACCCTATTCACAGAATGAAGGATAAAAACCATATGGTCATCTCAATAGATGCAAAAGAAAAAAAATTTGATAAATTTAACGTACTAAGGCCATAGATGACAAGCCCACAGCTAACATCATACTTAGCAGTGAGAAGTTGAGAGCTTTTTCGCTAAGATCAGGAACAAGACAAGAATGCCCACTATTGCCACGTCTATTTAGCATAGTACTAGAAATCCTTATCAGAGAAACTAGGTCAGAAAAAGAAATAAAAGGCATCCAAATCAGAAAGGAACAAGTGAAACTGTCTCCATCTGCAGGTAACATGATGTTATACACTGATATTGTAAAACTACTGGAGGCAAACATAGAAAAAAATCTCCTTGATACTGATCTGGGCAACAACTTTTGGATATGACTCCAAAAACACAGGCAACAAAAGCGAAAGTAGACAAATGGGATTGCGTGAAACTAAAAAGCTTCTTAACAGGAAAAAACAATCAACAGAGTGAAGAGATAACTTATTGAATGAGAGAAAGTATTTGCAAACCATACATCTGATAAGGGGTTAATATCCAAAACATATAAAGAATACAAACAACCCAATACGAAGAAAACACATAGCCTACTTAAGAAATAGGCAAGTAACCTGAATAGACCTTTCATAAAAGACAACATGGAAATGGCCAACAAGTATAAAATGTTCAACATCACTAAGAACTAAAAAGTAAAACCACAATGAGATATCACCTCACACTTATTAGAATGGCTATGATCAAAAAGACAAAAGATAACAAGCATTGGCAAGGATGGAGAGAAAAGGGAACACTTGTACACCCCCAGCCTTCTGAATATATATATGTATGTACAGACATAGAAAACAGTATGGAGTTTTCTCAAAAAAACAGAAACAAACAAAACTATCATGTGATCCAGCAGTCCCACTTCTGGGTGCATATCCAAAACAGTAAAATCAGTATGTCAAAGAGAGAGCTGCACTCTCATGTTCATTGCAGCATTATTCACAACCACCAAGATATGGAAACAACCTAAGTGTTCATTATAGATGGATAAACATGATACATACACACACACACACACACAATGGATACTATCAGCCTTAAAAAAGAACATTCTGTCATTTACGACAACATGAATGGACTCGAAGGACATCTTGCTAGGAAAAAAAAAGCCAAGCACAGAAAGATAAATATTGCATTATCTCATTTATATAATGTAAAAAAGTTGAATTCAGAAACAGAAAGCAGGGTGGTAGTTTTCAGGGGATAAAGGTTGCAGGAAATAGATGTTGGTCAAAGTTTGCAAAGTTCAGTTACGCAGGATGAATAGGTTCTGGAGATCTAATGTACAACATGGTAACTGTAGTTAATAAGACTGTGTTTCAACTTACCCATGGTAACAGAAAAAAATACTGTATTTATATTAGTCTGTTCTCATGCTGCTAATAAAGACATCCAAGACTGGGTAATTTATAAAGGAAAGAAGTTTAATGGACTCACAGTTCCACATGACTGGGAAGGTCTTACAATCATGGTGGAAGGCAAAGGAAGAGCAAAGGCACGTCTAACATGGCAGCAGGCAAGAGGGTATGTACAGAGGAACTCCCCATAAAACCCTCAGATCTTGTGAGACTTACTATCATGAGAACAGCTCAGGAAAAACCCATCCCCATGAGTCAATTACTTCCCACTAGGTCCCTCCCACCACATGTGAGGATTATTACTATTCAAGGTGAGATTTGGGTGGCAATATGGCCAAGCCATATCAGTATTACATACTTTAAGATGTTAAGAGATCTTAAATGTACTCAACACACAAACATACACATGCACGTACAATGTTAACTATGAATTTCCAAATTTTTTTCCTTGGGGAAACTGTTACATCCTCCTATTGAAAGAAATATCTTCCTATGGATCCTTCTTCCCTTCACCCAATACCATGCCCAAGTGTTAATCAAGCAGGCTTAAGAGGTTCCTGGGAATGCTTCAGCCAGTAGACATAACACCCATCATCACAATGATCTTTATTTTCTAGAGACAAGGTGTTTCTCTGTATCCTAGGGTGGAATGTAGTGATGTGATCACAGCTCACTGCAACTTCGAACTCCTGGGCTCAAAAATGATCCTCTGCTTCCTGGGTAGCTGGGACTGCAGGTGCATACCACCACACCTGGCTAATATTTATTATTTTTTCTAGAGGCAGGGCTTTGCTATGTTGCCCAAGTTGATCTTGAATTTCTGGCCTCAAATGATTCTCCTTGCCTCCACCTTCCAAAGTGCTAGGATTACAGGCATGAGCCCCCAATTCCAGGCTTCTTCACGTTGATCTTTAAACAGATGAAAGTGGGCTCCAGTGCTATTGTCAAGTGGGACCGTGATTCTCTAGTCTGAGCCTCAATATTATTTGCCAATGAGAACTTTAGACCTCACAGCTCCAAATGACATCAAATTGTTCTTAAGCACAGCTACTTAAAACCCTCATTAACCATTTTCAGACTACATAGTCTTATCTGATATTGAGAAAGAATTTTCTCAATTAGCATCAGATCGCTCTATCCTCTGAGCCAAATGGTTCCTTTTATCCTGTAAAAGCATCATTTTATTTTCTTTTGCTTGATGTTTGTATTTTAATTGTTCTGACCTAGTAGCCTATTTTAATTATTAAAAAGAGAACACAAATATTTGTCTTCATGGTTGTTTTCTAAGCTTTTGAAAAAAGCTCTACAAAGGAATTTTGTGATGAGGGAGATAAAAGGTCGAGGCTTTGCTGCTTATTCCATATGCCAGACTAATAATATCTTTCAAATCTACTTAGTTCCTTATGAAGAGCTTTCCCTTGAGTTTTCCAAACCCTGAGACATAGATTTTTATTTCATCTCAAAGATGATAAAACTGAGGAGTAGACCAATTAAGAAATTTGCCAAAAGGCCAGGCACAATGCCTCATGCCTGTAATCCCAGCACTTTGGGAGGCCAAGGCGGGTGGATCACCTGAGGTCAGGAGTTGGAGATCAGCCTAGCCAACATGGTGAAACCCTATCTCTACTAAAAATACAAAAAATTAGCCGGGCATTGTGGTAGGCGCCTGTAATCCCAGCTACTCTGGAAGCTGAGGCAGGAGAATTGCTTGAACCCAGGAGGCGGAGGTTGCAATGAGCTGAGATCATGCCATTGCACTACAGCTACAGCCTGGGCAACAAGAGTGAAACTGTCCCAAAAAAAAAAAAAAAAAAAAGAGAGAGAGGGAAAAGAAATTTGCCAAAAAACAACCAAAATAGAAATACTACAATGCAAACACCAAATTAAGTATTCTTTCTATGGGGGTCTAAAATGTTTTCCACAATAGTCCTTTATCTCAGTTCTATTCACTTTTGTTTGTATTAATCTAGTCCCTCTTACAGGGTATGTTCCAAGACAACAGAACTGTGTCTAACCAATTTTACACAGCAGCTTACACACATAGCTACTTAAATTAACATAATTCAAGAGATACTTATGAAGCTTCTATTATGTAAAAAGCACTATATTAGGCATTCTCTCCAGGCCTTTGGGAACTTAAGAGTTACCATTTGATGATAGCCTTAAAATAGAATTACATTGTTTAAAAATATGTTTTTTACAGAGATGTCGTAATTGATCCTGGAATAAATAAGGTTTCAGAAATGACAGTGGGCCTCTATGATGTTGTCTTCCCAGCATACTCTTCGTGTATTGTTGATCCCATCCAACTATTTTGGTAACAAAGGAGCTGACTTGTTCCTATGTTATATGACCTACACTGGATGACAGTTGATTGGCCCAGCAGTCTACCTGACTTAAAGTAGGCCAATGAGTTCATTCCCTAGAGTTCTGGAATCTGATATCCAGAAGTCTTCATTTGGAGACTGAAGATTTGAAAATTATGTCTGGGGAGTTGTCACTTACCATGTGTCTTACCAAGTGGAGAAAGGTAGTCTGCAAAGAATAAGAATAAAGCCAACAGGCAGGAAAAAGTGAAGATAATGGCAGTCTGCTGCCCTTTAAGTCTCTGTTCTAGTTATCTCTGAGATCTTAGTTCCTCCTGCCCTTTCTGAAATTTGGTTGCTACTCTTCATTGAATTTCGTAAACCCATATGTTTGGTATTTTGTGGGTATTCTTTTTTTTTTTTTGTCTTAAGCTAAATTGGGTTTGTGGCTTTCTTTTTTTTTTTGAGACAGGAGTCTTGCTCTGTCGCCCGAGCTGGAGTTCAGTGGCCGGATCTCAGCTCACTGCAAGCTCCGCCTCCCGGGTTTTTGCCATTCTCCTGCCTCAGCCTCCGGAGTAGCTGGGACTACAGGCGCCCGCCACCTCGACCAGCTAGTTTTTTGTATTTTTAGTAGAGACGGGGTTAGGATGGTCTCGATCTCCTGACCTCGTGATCCGCCCGTCTCGGCCTCCCAAAGTGCTGGGATTACAGGCTTGAGCCACCGCGCCCGGCCGGGTTTGTGGCTTTCAATCAAAAGCCTCAGCTGATACAAAGAGGCTAATAGGTTGTTATTGATCCACACATCATTTTACTAGCACAAATGGAGAAAGGAATTTAATTCACCATAGTCCTACAAGGAAAAAGAAAATGTATGAAAAAAATTCTAGTAGTTTTTAACACAAGATATTCTATCATTTGACTTTAAAACATTATTTCACATAGAAAAGCTAAATTGCAATTGCAATTTTTTTCATGGCAAAATTACGTTAACTATAGTCACCATGCAATATGTTAGATCTCTAGAACTTCCTCACCTTATAACTGAAAGATGGTACTCTTTAACCAATATTGCCCTATGTCCCCTACTCCGCCTCCAGCCCCAAGTAACCACTATTCTATTATTACCATGAGTTCAACTTTTTAAGATTCCACATATAAATGAGATCATGCAGTATTTCCATTTCTGTGCCTGACTCTTTGTACTTGGCATTACATCCTTCAGTTTCATCCATGCTGTCATGAGTGGCAGAATTTTCTTTGACGTTGAATAATACTCCATTATATATAATATATATGGAATCTTGACCCTCTGAGTTTTTTTCCTTAGCAATGTTGTTGCAAATTCTGTAAGGTATATTTAAATATCTTTTGCATCTTTAATAGTTCCAGGCACAATGCATTAAAATTGAGCTTGCATGTTTGATAGCCATCGGTCTGTGGGTAATTATAAAAGTGCTGAAAATCAGCTTTTCAAGGGAGCATAATATCAAGAACCTATATTTTTGAAAATACCACAGTTAGGAGGCTAGAATAGACAAAGAATCATTGAAAAATGTAGATAAATGAAGTTGAGTCATCAAGTTTTCTGATCCTTCTACTATAAATCTCTTCCTTGCTGTCTTCTTCTCTTACTTTTCCTGGCTAACTCTTTCTTCTCCTTCAACTCTAACACCTCACTTTCTTACAAAACACTTTTCCAGTCTCCCAGAATAGATTTCTAATCCCCTGTAATAAGTTTTTTTTGTACTCCGTATTTCCACTTCTGTTGCACTTATCACACTATTCATTATTTTTTAGTACAGTTGCCTAACAATGTCTCCAACAACAGACCAAATATACAACCTAGTGGTCCTACCAGATTATAATGGAGCTGAAAAAGTCCTACCATTTAGTGATGTCATAGCTGTTGTAATGTTGCATCACAAAGATTACCTTTTCTGTGTTTAGATATGTTTAGAGACACAAATACTTACCATTGTGTTACAGTTGCCTATAGTATTCAGTACAGTAGCATGCTATACAAGCTTATTGCCTAGGAGCAATAGGCTATACCATATGTCTAGATGCATAGTAGGCTATACCATCTGGGTTTGTGTAAGCCCACTCTGAAATTCCCACAAAGATGAAATCACCTAATTATGCATTTCTCAGAATGCATCACCATTGGTAAGGGGCACATTAGCATGATGCTGTCTTCCCAGCATACTCTTCTTCCCCTACTTTCCTGGCTAACTCTTCCTTATCCTTCAACTCTCAGTTAACATCTCACTTTCAGAGATAAAGTTTTCTGGTCCTTCAGAATAGATTTCTAATCCCCTGTAATAAACTGTTTTTGCACTCCATATTTCCACTTCTGTGGCACTTATCACACTATTCATGATTTTTTAATATAGTTGCCTAACAATGTTTCCAACAACAGACCAAATATACAACCTGGTGGTCCTCCTGGTCCTAAATGGTGCACATTAACTGTATTTGCATTCCCCTCAAAAACGAAGCTCCAGGAACCACATCTTTCTTATTCTCTGGTATATTTGTGATCCTAACACCCATCCTTGGCACATAGACAACACCTATAAATACTGTATTTATTGATTGAAAATACATTGTGAAAGAAATCAAGAGAAAGGAAAACATGTAGAAAAAAACAGGAAATTAATTCATAAATGTTTTTTCATTATTTATTGTACAGTCAAATTTTTATAGCCTATCATATTCCTGATACCATGCTATATGGAAACGGGAAGGAAAAAAAGCTACTGACCCCTGGGAATGGTGCTCTTCTAATGGAGAGAGAGTCATTTCAACAAATTCTTTCTAGCTGAACATATAGTTATATGAAACAGTGTTACCAAATATCACAGTGAAGTCAGAAGGAATCAGGCATACATGCTAAGCATTGAATTAGTAAATTAAAGGTTTACAGTGTCTTTTTAATTATTTGATATATTAACTTAAGACTTGTCTTTTTTAGAAAAGTATATACTTAATTCTTGTGCTAAGTTACACAGATAAAGATTATAAGCCAAAATATATATTTAAAATACATATTCAAATGATTCAAAATACTTTAATTTTTAATGTATCAATTATGCAACGATATTCCGTTTCTTCTAGACTGAACTAAATATTGAAAATAACTAAGTTTAGGATAAAAAGAAAATGCTATGTAAAAATATTTTACCAGAAAAAAAGATAATATTGCACTATTCTTTGCTCTTTATGTGTATTCCACCTACTCTAGTGAATAAAGAAGAGGCTGTTAAAAGTTCAGTAAAAGATAAAATACTAGTGATCCTGAACCCCAGTTTAATTAGGGTTGGCTAGGATTTATTATGAGTGTAGAGAGACCGTCAAGACGTTTTAAGAAGTAATGCTAAGTAGACATTATCTATGCAGTGTGCATATATATTTATAACTCCACTGGGCTTTTAACTCAACAAATAACCTTATTACTCTGTTGCCCAAATAACTTTATTTTGTTTAAAAAAGAAAAAAAAACTTCCTTGAACAATAGGAACACTTCCTTTTAAGTATAGGAAGTGGCTTTCAGGTGGGTCAAAAGAGGCTACAAATCAAGTGATTCGTACAATATATTTGAAATCTATGACTAGCAATATGGTGGATTGAAAAGCTCACCCTGCTGAAATGATGATGCCATTTTTGCACTTAATCTTGAAGGCACATGTCCCGGACTGTCAAGGCTCCACTAACTTGTGAAATTGTGATTTTTTTTTTCCTTTTGGGGACAATGCCACTGGGTCTTAACTCATGGCAAAATAGAGTGACTAAATTATATTCTAGGAGTACAGCTGCTCACTCAGTTAAGAAACATGCTTTTCATAGTTATGCACAGCCAGGTCCCTGGAACAAAGGGCTGAGCACTGGTGGAATAGCATAACTTACGCTTACAAATGGCCATGCAAAACAACAGAACAGGTTTACTGACATTCTATTATAGATGCCAATTTATTCCATTGAGTGAGATTGTTGGACTTTAAATGCCATCTGTTTTGTTGGTACTATTTTGCACCCTTTCTCTAGAGAAAATTAACATGATTCAACAGGCTACAAGAGTTTACTGTGAGTAGGGGAGAGTTCCAGGAAGTTTAGATGCAATTAATTAGATACTCAGACCTTTATAATTCTAATAGAGTCTATTGTCATGTCAAAAGTGTCCTTCAATATTTTGTTGAAAATCTGGAACATTACGTCCTTGAATGTTCATTACAGTCCCTGAAAAGAGCTAAGGGAATTCATTTCCATTTTGTTTTTTTAATCTTTGTTTGAACTTTTAACTAACCTATTTTTTTCCACCCTACTCTTTTGCTGTTGCTGCTGTGCTGAGTATTTATACAGCTGTTCTCATCCCTGAGCTGCTGAATAAGGTCCTGATTATTTCAAACAACTTTTGTAATTAGCTTTCAAGGAGCAAATTGCCAGGTTACATACAGTATCTGTGATTACAATAAGCTGCTCTTTTTAATAACATTTCAGTGTGGGCTTTAATTGACAAGCCCCAGCAGCTTGGTGAGCCTTCTACAAACTCACTCAATATGTTGCAAAAAATTAAAAAATAAAAAGAAGAATGTTTGACAATCAATAGAACAAGTACAGTACGTTTAACTCAGTTTGGTTTTTAAAGGATCTATTAAATTTAAAAAAAAAAAAACCCCTAAAATACAGTGTTATAGTTCTCCCTGGGGGTACTCCTGTGGCTCAGAAGTAGTGATAACTTAGTAAGATCAGTAGTTCAGACAGATAAATCTTACAATTTCTACCATGCTTTGATATTTCTTGATTTAGGCACTTGCTTAACAAATATTTAAGCAAACACTTAGTATCTCTTAGAAATATTGCCAAGCATCTGCCAGCGAAATGTTCCCCAAAGCATCTCTCAAATTTAGCCATACAAGATGCTGCTGGGAAATGTGAGGCTAATCAAGAATACACTTCCCTGCCGGGAAGGGACGGACTGTGCTGGGGACAGAGACCACAACTGTTGTTTTCCCTTTTCAAAAGGAAGTATCTTTTGCAGTCATCCTGTCTTCCATATACCTTACTTCCTGGGTGTGTTTGGGTGGTTACATGTGTAAGTTAGGCATAGGTTGCTATATAATTAGGATATATATCTCCACATAACAAGATTATACCATTCAGAAATCCAGAGCCTAGAACTGGATGAGACTTGGATTTTTGTTTCTTTCATGAGAAGGTGAGTGCATATCTGAGGTTACATATAATAGTTGCTTTATGCTAATGGAACATGTTTGAGATTATGAATATAAATGTATGTATACACATATGTGGGCATCCAAGAGGTGAAACCTAGTAGACATCCATTGTTTCTTCCTGTTCTGCATTCCTCCTCTATTCTGGTATAAAACCCCCTTTTCTTTTGTCTCCCTTGTCTGACGGTATTGACAATTACAAATTCCATATATGACACAGGAGTAGATGTGACTGGTCAAAAGAATCCTCCAGACCCTTGTCCAGAAATGGGCACTGAACTCAAGCAGGCCCGTTCTTTGCAAGGAATGATCTGCATATTGGAAGACCATAGATGGGATAGTGCTGGAGTGTTGGGAGCCCAAGCAGACTCTCCCACAGATGAGCTTGACATGAAAAAAGTAAGTCCGCTGACAGCCTCTTACGATAATGATGAGTTATCACATTACCTACGCAGGAAGCAGATCAAGGAAGGCTCATTTCATACGGAACTGTACACAGTGAAGGAGCAACACCAAACAATGGCAGCTGGAAAGTCAGCAGAATCGTGAACATGACTAAGAAACCCTACAAGTACGAGGACATCTACAAATTTCTGCAGCTCCTATACAACTCTGAAATGAGATTGAGTATCACCAAAAGAAGAGACATTGTTGAACTTGTATCTTTGTATCTTTGAATTCTGACCAAAGTCAGGATTGTGATACAAATAGCTCATTTTGGAAGTGATTCCAGGAAGCAACACAAAGAAGTTTGTAGTCAGAAAGGAAAGCCAGCAGAAGCACTGAAGAGTAAAGAACAAGTTATTGTGGTGGGCAAACGGGGTCCAGTCTTACTGGGGACCCTCTAAGAGACCATGTAGAATTCAGTGGAGGGCAAAGAATTTGGAGTTTATCCATCAACTCTTCTCTTTCTGTAATTGAGAGTCACTGTTGAGCATAACTTATACCATGCAGTTAACTTGCCCCCAAGGTTATCCGCACTGCAGAGAATGCACCCAGAGAAACACAGGAAGCTGGAATTGTCTGTGAGAAACTTCCAGGGTGAACACAGAAGACTCGTGCAGGACACCAAAAAAGGTTACCACAGTTTATCAACAATCTCGGCGAGTGGAGTCCTAATTGTTATATTTGATTTTTAAAAACAAGATTCTAAACAAAATGACAAAATAAGTTAATTCATGGAAACCACTTCTTTCTATTCCAAACACAAATAAATGAAAAGTTATTTAGTCTAAAAATAGTTTATTAAAGCCCATATCAAAAGCAAGAAAAGAAATCTCCAGGTGACATAAATAACAAGAACAACTGCAACAGTGATTTGAAGTTCCATGGTCCATGGGAATAACCAAATATATCACCCTGGGTTAGGCGTGTAATACTTGAGGGAGGGCTGCTGTTTTGAAAATAAATCAAACAGATTCTAGAAGTGAAAAATGAAATATGCGATAAAAAAATCAGGTAGTCTGAAGCAATGCATAACTGACACGAATACACAAAGACAACATTTTAATACAATTGTGGGACTGGAACCATACCTTTAAAATTCTGAGGGGAAAATTATAAAACAAAAATTGATTGTATATTTGGCTAAATTGTCCATCAAATGATGGCAGAACACAGATAAGTTTAGATATACAATAATCCTAATAGTTATTTCTCAGACATCTATTCCTAGAAAGATGCTCAAAAGTGCATTCCAGCAAAACAAAGGAGAAAACAAAGAGGAGACAAAGTGTCCCAAGTACAGTAGCTCCAACCCAAGAGTTTAGTTAAAGAAAGGCCTGGGATAACAGCTCTGCTACAGACTTACAGAACAACCAGTTTGTGTTGGACCAAGAGACAGAGGACTCCAATATCAATAGAAAATGGGAAATAACATTTCAGAGACAGTATTGGAAGGAGAGGGCATTCCAGACAGAATGTATGAAAAATCAGAGGCAGGAAACCACATTGTGTGTTCAGGGAACTGTCAATATTTCAGAAGCCAGAGATATCATGAGATGAGTCTGGAGAAATGAGTAGAGCAAATCACTAGGGTCGTGTGTGGCAGGCACACTAGATTTGCTGTTATGCCAGCTCTCCTTCCTACTGCTCACTCAAGAATGTAAGAACCAGGCCCCATCAATCTCTTTGATTTGACACCATCCCATATTCAAACAGCCAAAGCCAAGTGGGGCCAAATTTGAAATACTCAAGTGTCCTCGTCAATGACATTTTTTATAACCTTTGCTTCAATGGCTGGATCTACTCTCTAGAGCTGTGGATTTTTGTTTTAATCTATCAAAAAGCTTCTAAAATTAATCATTGATTACTTGAGTGCCATAAATGAACATACTATTATCATTTTAAGCCTTTTTTAATAAAAAATTGTAACATGAAAAGCTTTGCTCTCTATTTGGAAGTTTTCTATTGTCAGCAATCAGCTAACAGTGATTCACTCAAGGAAATTTTTCTGAACTTATATAATATTATCATCATTTAAAAATAGATAAACCAGGTGGAAAGTCCTTTGGGTTTAGGGAAAAAAAGATACAGTAATATCATACTTTTAAGTTTAGTTAACTTTTTAAAAAATATGTAATTATATAATTAAGGGAAACGGTAATTAGAGTTTTTGGTTTACTTTTCCCAGCAGTTTCACCCTTATAATCTTTGAACTAAAGTTACATTATGATGAAACGCTTTCATACCGCTCACTGCTCACCTAAGGAATCTTAGTCTGCTCAGGCTGCCATAACGATACCACAAACTGGATGTATTAAACAAATGAAATTTATTTTAGCACAGTTCTGGAGGCTAGAAAGTCTGAGATCAAGGTGTCAGCCTGGTTCATTTCCTGGTGAAGGCTCACTTCCTGGATTGCATACAGCTGTCTTCTCAGTGTACCCTCATATAGTCAGACAGAACCAGCTCTGGTTTCTCTACCACTTATTAGGGCACCAGCTGTATCAGATCAGGGCCCCATGCTTATGACCTCATTTAGATTTTACCACCTCCCCATGGGCCGTATCTCCAAATATAATCATGTAGGGGTGGGGGGATGGGGAGAGGGCTTCAACAGATGAATCAAGGGGAGAAGGACAAACATTCAGTCAATAACATAAGGTAATCCAGTATTATTATTTGTACTTTTCTTAAACTTAGCATTCACTACCCTATATACAGATTGAAATTTTTCTTCAGTTATACAGTGTCTATTGTAACGCACTCTCTGATACTCAAGTTAATAGATACTATAATACTTTAGTAACATGGGATACACTATTATCTATCAGAATGTACAAGACAACCTAATATGTTATGATAGTTCTAAAACTTTACTCTGCATTTAGCCCAAACCAGTTAATAGCTAAAAACAATCACCGGGGTTTAGCCACATTAACCTTTTTACTATGTATGAATCATGACAAATGTTAACTTTACAAGCTTTACCCCCTTTATAAGCCAAGGAAACATCATCAATTGCTGCAAAACAAATCTTTCATTTCTGACACAATAAATATTAAAAATCACAGCACTTAAATGAAAAGCTTACAGTACTATAAATGTAATATGTACCTGAACATGTTCTGTATAGTGGAAAGTGCTATACAAGTGTAGTAGAAATGCCATGAAGTGGCAACGGGAAAATCAGGGCAAAATCTCAATGGCTAATAAACACAGTAACCTCATCTCTTAGCAGAAGCAGGTACGATTCAGTAAAATGAGATAATGTCAAGGATTCTAAATCTCGCAACTTTGGGGACATAGCTTGAATTTATGACCTAATCATTTGTGAGTCCCCTTCATGCTAAAATATATTATGGTCTATAACATAACAAATATCTGTAGATACTGCCTTTGAAGAGTTAGTTCTCTCAACATGCTTTTTTCCCACAGGATTTTTGGGTTCCCCATTACAGTCTTAAATTCATTATTGGAGACTATATAGGGTGACAATATATTTTATCACCCAAACCAGGGCACTTGTAAGAATGAAAGGACAGGGCCAGGCACAGTGGCTCACGCCTGTAATACCAGCACTTTGGGAGGCTGAGGCAGGCAGATCACAAGCTCAGGAGATCGAGACCATCCTGGCTAACACGGTGAAACCCCGTCTCCACTAAAAATACACACAAAAAATTAGCTGGGCATGGTGGCGGGCACCTGTAGTCCAAGCTACTCTGGAGGCTGAGGCAGGAGAATGGCATGAACCCGGGAGGCAGAGCTTGCAGTGAGCTGAGATCATGCCACTGCACTCCAGCCTGGGAGACAGAGCAAGGCTCCATCTCAAAAAAAAAAAAAAAAAGAATGAAAGGAGGTGCTATCAGGCACAAACAGAGACCATCCTGAGCAGCCTGGGACGTATGGTTACTTTAGCTATGGAGATGAACATTATTACTTCTACTTTATAAACTTTTCCAAGTGTCCTTTGTATATTGAGGTTTGATTCTTTGGAAGTACGAACTATCTAAAGTATGTTATTTATCTTCTATTTAGCTTTTTCAGATATCCCAACTTTTAAAAATTGCGTATTTTAGCAATCGCATATTTGGATCCAGGTACAGTATATTTTCCAGTTCTTTTTGGGATCAGGTGAAACAAGCAAAATATAAAGGATTGTATATGATACCAAAAGAGTCATTATTACAAATATTTAAGTTTATTCTATAATTTATCAATAAACATTTTAAGTGTTTATTGTACACATCACTACTAATTTATAGTGTATTATAAAAGACCAGAAAGGAAACGTAAAACACAAGTTGATAAGTACTATTCTAAAAGCATACAGAAATAATTGGTAAAGGGCAGGTGTAAGAAGAGTTCCTAAAGACAGCAAGGTTTAAGTTGAGTCTCAAAAGGTAAGTTCATTAATATGATCACATTTTAATTCTACATGGAAAAGTAAGAAAAAAATTCAGAAGCATGGTATGTTCATGGAGGGAGATGTAAGACTGCATCAGTATGACTGAGTGCAGCTTTTTTTTTTTTTTGAAATGGAGTTTTGCTCAGTAGCCCAGGCAGCAGTGCAATGGCCCGATCTCGGCTCACTGCAACCTCCACCTCCCAGTCTCAAGTTATTCTCCTGCCTCTGCCTCCCGAGTCGATGGGACTACGGGCGCCCACTACTGCACCCCACTAATATTTGTATTTTTAGTAGAGATGAGGTTTCACCAAGTTGTCCAGGCTGATCTCAAACTCCTGACCTCAAGCAATCCACCCGCCTCAGCCTCCCAAAGAGCTGGGATTACAAGCGTGAGCCACTGAGGCCTGCGCCAGTGCAGCTTTTGATAGAGCTGAAAGGTAAGTTGAAACCCATTCATGAGAGACACTGGGCAAGGCTAATGATAGCGCACACCCTGAAGGTTATGTTTTAAGGCAGTACACAAGGTAAGAATTGCACTTCGTTAAAATTGACCTTGAAAGTCATTTATATTGCCTATGAAGTACAGTATTTAAAAAAAAAAAAATTCTTTGAGATGTTCTTATGCACACTAAGGCTTGAGAACCACCAAGTTTCCTGTAAGAGGGAATTGACATCAGATAATCTGGTCATCCAACCCTCTCTACTTTTAAGATGACTACAAAAGCACTATGATGAATGAGATGGGTGGCATGGATAAATTCTCAGCTTGCCTACAAGTGTTACCAAATTCTATTTTAAGATTAAATCTCGGCTGGGTGCCGTGGCTCATGCCTGTAATCACAGCACTTTGGGAGCCCCAGGCTGGCCAATCACTTGAGGTCAGGAGTTCCAGACCAGCCTGGCCAACATGGCAAAACCTCATCTCTACTAAAAACACAAAAATTAGCTGGGTGTGGTGGTGGGTATCTATAATCCCAGTTACTTGGGAGGCTGAGGCAGGAGAATTGCCTGAACCCAGAAGCAGAGGTTGCAGTGAGCCAAGATTGCCCCGCCACACTCCAACATGGGCCGGACACCATCTCAAAAAAATTGAATTAAAAAAATTAAATCTCTACAACCATAATTCAAACAATTAGATTACATGGTATGACTTCACTGTCTTGATTAAAGTCACTTGATATAGAATATACAGGCATATTTTATAGATATAGAATATATTTTAGTAAACTAACTGCAAATTCAGAATCCATGAGAATTTATCATGAATTAAATATATCAAAGAGAAACCATTTATATGGTACATTTATATTTTAACTAAAAAGAATTGCCTACTAACAATAAACTTAAATTTTGAATACATTTTATTCTCATGCAAATATAAAATTCTAATTAAAAATTCGCATTAAAGCCTCTACTAGAAGATACTGTTAGTTGGTTGCTGATATACTTAAGATGCATTTATTTAAAACTTTTCTATAATGCAGTTCTTCACTAATTCAAACTGACTCATTCTCTAACTGTCCCTCCCAAACCTGTGATGCTAATTCAGATAAATGATATTTTACTGCTAAAGCATTCTCCATTTCCAATTAAGAATGATATTAGACAAATCAAATTCAAAATAAAGCAGAGGCTGCAAAACCAAGTTGAGATTGCTGATAACATATGAACACAAATAAATAGATTATCATGCCCTGGTTTTTTAAAAGGATTCATTTTGAATGATAAATCACTCATATTATGAGTATTACAAAGGTGGGTTGCAATCTACCAAAAGTTGTTTTATTTTTTCAAATAACAAAACATATTATTCCATGTTATCTTTATCTTGGTGCTTCTAATTTAATTGTACTAAGTTATGGAAATATGAAATTGGCATTAAAAAAGAACTTGAGATCCAGAGTGAGTATATACTTACTGAGTTCCTACCATTTAATGTGCAGAGGGAGTATCTTAATAAGTGCATATAAAACAATAATTTGAGATTTTTTTAAAGGCAGCATTTCAGTATATTGAACTAGAAGTCTCCGTTGTTTTTATTTGGTATTTCTATATATTCCACCTTCCTCTAGAAAATGGCTTAAAATTACCAATTTCTGAGAGTAAAGTATGTACAAAAAAATACTATCAATCAGTATATGCCATATGCATTTCATAAGCATGGTACAAACCAAAACACAATTGGATTCTGAGGAGAACAAACCACTTCTGTCTTTGGTGATAAGAGAAGTCTTTGAGGATTCAGTGCTCTTTGAATCTGGCTTTGAAGGATAAATAGGATTTCAGTAAAGAGAGTAGCAGAGATAGCATATTTCAGATTCCAGAAATAGCTTGCTGAAAGGAATCAAGGCAGGCAAGCCCAAGATGCATTTGAAAAGAGTGAATACGCCTACCTTTTGTTGATGGTGGTTGATTCATTTGTTGGTTGGTTGGAGGAGAAGGGAGAGATGATTCATTCATTTCATTTTTTTCCCCAAGTTCCGAGTTCCTGCGAGGGAGAGGGAAAAGATGAGACCAGAAGTTGTGTAGTAAAGGTGGGTTTAAAAACCAGATAGAATTGGAATCGATACCAGAGTGAATCATTTACCCCTTCAGAACCTCTCCTTTTCCTTCTAAAAGGAAGTTAATAATTGGCTGCTACAAACTTAAACGAGACAGCATATGTAGACCTTCTAGGCCACAGTACTGATTAGATTTTTACTATTAGAAAGAAACGGGATAATGAAAGGCTTTTAATGTTTTTAAAAATAATCATTTTATTGAATCTTGTACTATGTGCCAAGTCCTGTCTTCAGCATTTAACAAGTGTTAATTTACAATAGATGAAGGGAGTAAATTCCCCCAGGTCACAAAGCTAGAGCTAGGATTTGGACACCAGAGCTAGCTCTAGTGCAGCTGCTAACGCAGAGGCTCAGGAGTTAGGACACTGGGTGTGAGTTGCTGGCTTAGCCACTGTCTGGCTGGGTGACATTGTGAAGTAATAACCATTTCTTTGCCTCAAGTTTTTCTTCATGTGTAAAATCGACTTAAGCCCTCTTAGGGACATCTGTGATCCAAAAGAACTTTACTTATAAAAACAGGCAGTGGGCCAGACTTGCGTCCACCTACCCCATCAGTTTGCTGACCCCTGTTCTAGGCAATTACTAGCTGGGTGATATTTGGAAAATTATTTAGCTTTTCTAGCCCTCACTTTCCCCTTCTGTGCGGAAAGCAATTTGGAGATTTCACAAAGAACTTAAACAGGACAACCATTTGAAACAGCAATTCCATTACCGGATACTTTCCCCTTCTGTTATAACAGGTCAACAGCAAAGCATTATCGTGGGGATAAAATTAAATGATGTGTACAGAAATGCTTTGTAAATTCAAACTACTGTCAACTTCCAATTTCATAGTGTAAAGTCTACAAAATATAAATTGCTCTGATGAAAGATAATGTCCATTTCTATGGAAGAGTTGTTCATCCCAGGGACCCTGCTATCTGAGTCTCAAATTTCAATCATGATTGAAATACTTCCTTTCTAAACTTTACGAGGATCTAAGACTAGTCTCAACAGCTTCCAAGAGTTTTTGTTTATTTTTGACCTCTCATATCAAGCCTGTTCTTCTCAATTTGTGTCCTTGTGGATATTGTATTCTGGAACTAATAAAGGCTGAGGCTGTTCACACGGAATTAGTGATAGGTGCTGAAAAGAAATCAAGAATAGGAAACATTTGCCCATTACCTGAGGTGATATACTCACTCAGTGCATTTTTTTTTTTTTTTTTTTTTTTAGTAGAGACGGGGTTTCACCATATTGACCAGGCTGGTCTAGAACTCCTGACCTCATGATCCACCTGCCCCAGCCTCCCAGCACATTACAGGCATAAGCCACCGTGCCTGGAGGTTCATTCTTTCAACAAATGTTCATTGAGCATCCATTAAAAGTCAAGAACAGCGAGGTACTGGAGATACAAAGATGAATAAGACACAGTCCCTGGTCCATGTAAACAGATCACTTACAATAAACTGAACTGTTTTAGAAGATTAAACTCTTCTACCTTGAATGGTTCAGTAAAAAAAGCAACCTTTGAGCTGGACACTTAAAGATTTTGCCAAGTGGAAAACTAATGTGTGTGCAAATGCAGCGTCATGAAAGGACATCATGGTAGGGCCATGTTTCAGAAGCTGCACTCTTGTGGGCCATCTTCAGAACTTTATCATACCCATATACCATGTTCCATTATTTACTTCACAATTTTCTTTAAGTCAACTCACATTTTTAAACTTAAGTAAATCTGTTTACAAAAAACAAAATGTTTTGTTATACTAGTTACAAATTTCTGATGCAATTCTTATACCATTAAAAATTGTTTCTTTGACAACCACACTTCGGTTAACAGTAGTTGGAAGAGTGGTAACTTCAAGTAGAAATTTTAAACTACCTACTAGAATTACAGAATGTTTAGTCTAGGATCGAAGAAGCCATGTAATCTAATTGCCATCATCTTACTGAGGTCCAGGAAGAAAGTATTTTGCCCAAGATGGCAAAGCTTAATCTGGAATTGATACTAATGTTCTTTGGATTTAGCTTTCAACAGTTAATGACTCTGACAAATTTATAGATCACCAATTTCAACCTGAGTCATTTAGAAACGTGCTTGAAAAAATTTGATTCAATATACCCTGTTCTTTGGTAATGATATTAAAGCCGTAAAAACCAGTTATGAAATTTCTATTTCACTTGATAACCACCATTAGCCAAAATTGAAAGAGTTAGCTGGGTGTGATGACTCACACCTGTAATCTTGGCAGTTCAGGAGGCTGAGGCAAGAGGATCACTTGAGACCAGAAGTTCAAGACCTGCCAGGGCAATGCAGCAAGACTGTCTCTAAACACTTACAATTTAAAGAGAATGAATAATCATACTTCTAAATAAATATGATAGATACAAGATGTGTTTATTTCTGCCATGTCATGAAAATGTCACTAAAAAACAGTAAGGATTAAATAAACAAAAAGTATAAACTATATATAGCTGTACCCCTATCCCCACCCCCCAAAAAAATTATGAGAGTAGCAATGAAAATTGAGCAATGGAAAGTAGCAATGAAAATTGAGAAAAAAGATAATAAGAGAATAAGCAGATACTTATTAGCTGAATAAAGATAAAGTAGCTAAAATTAAAATGCTAGCAAGCCAGGCTGTAGGGAATCCAAAAGCAGAAATAGGAGGCTCCCAGCACAACTGAATTGAGGGGAAGAATTCAAAGTGGAGGTAAAATTAGAAGAATCAGTTGAGAGTCTGGACAAGGAGCAATTAGGCTTTGCTATCCCCTACCCAACCTACACAGCCAGATGACTGGCCCTACTTGAAGTCAAGCGCCTGGACTTGAGACCTCAGGCATAGCTAAGGGCTATGTCCAAATGAGCAAGTTAAATGAAAGCGAGTTTAGCAGCCTAGTGACCTTCCCGTTAACTTCACTCTGCTGCCCTTACAGAGTATCAGGCCGTAAGATAATTTCTTTCTGATGAAAGTAACCAGGCCAAAAAAAGGATCTACAATTACTGACACTTGAATATCCCTTAACCAAATGGCCAATTCCTCAAATCAGTTGCCTTACTAAAAGGTTGATCAGCCTACTAGCCAATATGCCTTCTACCCCTAGACTGGCTTTTTTCATAACTCCACTTTAAATGTACATGGACAATGGATCACTAGGTATTTTAAGGACAGCATTAGCATAAAGCATGGTGACAAAAATAAAGTAATTTGGAGTTTACAGGTACAGGGACAAGAAAAACAAGTAAAACTAATAATGTTTAAAATAAGATAATTGCATTCATTAAAAAATAGATTGCTAAAAAATGAATAACATTTAAACGTCAGGAATAAGTTCTTGGAAATTATAAAATAGAGTAGGGAAAATATTCTTAGCCATTTAATGGAATTGAAAAGAGGAAATAAAACAGAAAAAGTAATAGGAAATAGGAGAAGAGAAAAGGTTTTTTAAAGTGGATCTCTTCGTAAGACTTGAATAGAGTTATCTATTTAAATCATAATAAGAAAGCAGGCTGAGTGCGGTGGCTCACGCCTGTAATCTCAACACTCTGGGAGGCCAAGGTGGACGGATCACCTGAGATTGGGAGTTCGAGACCACCCTGACTAACAAGGAGAAATCTGTCTCTGCTAAAAATACAAAAATTAGCCAGGGGTGGTGGCACATGCCTATAATCCCATCTACTTGGGAGGCTGAGGCAGGAGAATTGTTTGAAGCCAGGAGGTGGAGGTGGGCGGTAAGCCAAGACTGCACCATTGTACTCCACCCTGGGTGGCAAGAGCAAAACTACATCTCCAAAAAAACAAAACAGCTGGGAAATTTTCCCAAGTAGCTCCTTGGGTATCTTCTACTCACATTCTATATGCTCCCCCCAGACTTGCTCCAAATTGAGTTATCTAATATTTTTATCAGGAAGATAACATTTTAAATGTTTAAAGTCATTCATGTACAACTTAACCTTAGAACACGCAGTCTTAGTCTCTCTTCAAATATATGTATAATCACCATTATCACATTCCTGTTATAAGCCTCAGCCAATTTGTTTCATTACTTTTGGGAGAAACCTCCTGTGTGGCTCATTTGGAACTCTCACTTCCAGATCTCACTTGCAGATACCTGCTACAGTGACCTGGGGTGATGTGGTGACAGAGGGGAGAGCAGAATGGGGTTGAAGAATAGAGGTGGGGTTGGGGGGTAAAAGTATACATAAGATTTTCCTAGGCCAGGTGTGGTGGCTCATGCCTGTAATCCTAGCACCTTGGGAGGCCAAGGCAGGTGGATCACGAGGTCAGGAGTTTGAGACCAGCCTGACCAATATGGTAAAACCCTGTCTCTCTACTAAAAATACAAAAATTAGCCAGGCATAGTGGCACACGCCTGTAATCCCAGCTACTCAGGAGGCTGAAGCAGGAGAATCACTTGAACCTGGGAGGCGGAGGTTGCAATGAGCCGAGATGGCACCACTGCACTCCAGGCTGGGTGACAGAGCAAGACTCCACCTCAAAAAAAATAAAAAATAAATAAATAAATAAATGTTCCTGAGCAACATAAGCAAAGTCCCATAAGGTGATGTGTAGTGTAGTAGTTTCTGCAGTGATTCCTAATACCATGGCTACCCACATATGAGAAGGGATTTGACCACTGTCAAACAAAATCAGAGCCAGGACAGTAGCTGGATCAGTAAAAGCTGATTTGACCCAGTATCTGCTGCAATAGGAAAAAAAAAAAAAAAAAGACCACAGTATAGAATTGGGCTAAATTCCAAATACAGCCTGGACAAGTGGGGATTACAGCCAAAGAACAGGTTGGGATTGGAGGGGGTGCATGTCAGCAGATGGAAAATTACTAAGAGTAAACATCAGGGGCACCGGGATTCTTGCCAAAGGCAGCCCAGGATCATCAGATAACACCTGGGGGATAGTGGGTGATAAGGGTATTTGATCAAGTGATCGGACAATGTGGGTGGGAAATTCTAGTAAAACTGATTTAGCAGGATTCTTGCTAACACTGGGTTCTACAGGGACAGCGATGGAACCCCAAGGTCAGGCCTCATCAAGCAGAGAGCTCAGAGGAGCTTCACTAAAGGAGAGAATCATGATCACTTTAGAACAAAATTGATATTTACCAGAGTTATTGTAGTTCTTCCCACCACACTTTGTCAATTGATACAAGCAAGTGGCACCCTGGCCAGTAAAAACCAATGCTCAGAAGCAAGCCTCCCAGGCTAACTCTCCACAGCCCACTGTACTCACCGTGGCAGCTGAAAGCAATACTCAGAAGCAAGCCTCCCAGGCTAATTCTCCACAACCCCCTGCACTCACTGTGGCAGCTGAAAGGAATACTCAGAAGCAAGCCTCCCCGGCTAATTCTCCACAACCCCCTGCACTCACTGTGGCGGCTGAAAGCAATATTCAGAAGGCAGCCTCCCAATCTAACTCTCCACAGCCCACTGTACTCACTGTAGCAGCTGAAAGCAATACTCAGAGCCTCCCAATCTAACTCTCCACAGCCCACTGTACTCACTGTAGCAGCTGAAAGCAATACTCAGAAGCAATCCTCCCAATCTACCTCTCTACAACCCCTGTATTCATTGTGGCAGGCTTTTCTAAGTTTTCCACCTCAACCCAGAAGCTGACATGTACATGTGTATTCAGAAGTAATATCATATGGAACTTAAGAGCTCAGACTTCAGGAGCCAGAGGGTATGGGATCAGATTTTGACTGTGGCACCTGCTAACCATGTAATCTTGATAAAGTTACATAATATGTTTAACTCAGTTTTGTCATTTGTAAAACAGGGATAATAAATGTACCCAACCCTCATTGAGTTGTGGAGAGCAACACAACTCCACAACTGTGAAAACTTGGAACAGTGCCTGGTATATAGTAAAACCTGTATTGGTTTTAGCCATCACTATTCACCATTTCTTGATGTTAATTATTCTTCCAGGGAATATAGAATTTGTTCCTCCACCACCCCCATTCTGTCCTAAGATTTCCCCACTTATCTTCCCCTTTGAACCTAAACCAATTCTACTTGCTTTTTCTCAACATAATCCTTTCCTATTTATCTAGATCAAACCAAGACAGTATTGTCAAATAACAAAAAAAAATCCCACGTAATCTTAAAAAGAGGGTGGGCAAAACGATCACTGAGGCAAGCCAGTTGTCCTAGATCCTTGGAAAACCAGAAATTTTATTTTTAATGGATACTATGAATATTATTTTTAAAAACACAAAGATGTGATTTAAAAAACTACTCCTCCTCAGGAGTTTTTGTTTTGAGACAGGGTCTTATTCTGTCACCCAGGCTAGAGTGCAGTGGCATGACCACTACTCACTGCAGCCTCAACTCCCCGGGCTCAAGCAATACCCCACCTCAACCTCCCAAGTAATTGGGACTACAGGTGCATGCCACCACGCAGGACTAATTTTTGATTTTTTGTAGAGACAGGGTCTCACACCATGTTGCCCAGGCTGGTCTTGAACTCCTGGATGCAAACAATCTTTCCACCTTGGCCTCCCAAAGTGCTGGGATTACAGGTGCGAGCCACCTCGCCCAGTCAAGTCAAAGGTTTTTCGGGGGTTTGTTTGTTTTGAGATGGAGTCTTGCTCTGTCACCTAGGTTGGAGTACAGCAGTGAGATCTTAGCTCTCTGCAACCTCTGCCTCCCTGGTGTAAGCGATTCACCTGCCTCAACCTCCCGAGTAGCTGGGATTACAGGCACCCACCACCACGCCCAGCTGATTTTTGTATTTTTAATAGAGACGGGGTTTCACCATGTTGGCCAGGCTGGTCTGGTCTTCAACTCCTGACCTTGTGATCTGCCCACCTCAGCCTCCCAACGTGCCTGGCCCGAGTCAAAGGTTTTTTAGCCAGGCGCAGTGGCTCATGACTGTAATCCCAGCACTTTGGGAGGCTGAGGTGGGTGGATCAGCTGAGGTCGGGAGCTGGAGACCAGCCTGACCAACATGGCGAAACCCCCTCTCTACTAAAAATACAAAATTAGCCAGGCATGGTGGCGCATGCCTGTAATCCTAGCTACCTGGGAGGCTGAGGCAGGAAAGTTGCTTAAACCCAGGAGGTGAAGGTTGCGCTGGACCGAGATCTCACCATTGCACTCCAGCCTGGGTAACAAGGGCAAAACTCGTTTCGGGGTGGAGGTGGGCGGGGGGGATAGTTTTTAAATGAGAAACAGGTTCCGTGTCCCTATGAATAAGAAATACATATATTTGCTTTTCTCTTTCTGGCATAGGGCTTCTGAAACCCTTGGAATTTCCCAAGTAACAGAGATGAGAGCAGTATCTTTTAAAATTCATAATGAGCCCCTTTCCACCACATCTGTGTTTATGCTAACGAGGTAACTTCGATGATGGGCTCTGGATGCCAGAGGAACCAACCATGTGATTAGAGGGTTGGGACTTTCAGCCCCTCGACCTCTGGGAAGTAAAGAGGGGTTAGAGATTAAGTTCAATCACCAATGGTCAATAATTTAACCAGTCATGCCTACATAACGGAACTTCCATAAAAACCCCAAACGATGGGGTTTAGAAAGGTTCCGGGTTGGTGAACACATGCAGATGCTCGGAGGGTGGTGCACCCCAGAGAGAGCACAGAACCTCCATGCCCCTTCCCTGTATTTTGCCCTATGCATCTCTTCCATTTAGCTGTTCCTGACTTGTAACTTTTACTATAAGCCATAAACATACCTAATGTGCCTTTCTGAGTTCTGCAAGCTGTTGTAGCAAATTAATCAAACCCAAGAAAGTGTGGAAATCCCTGAATTACAGTCGGTTGGTCAAAAGTATAGGTCACAACCTGGGACTCTCAACTGGCGTCTGAAGTGGAGGGAGGAGGGCAGTCCTGTGGGACTGAGCCTTTAACTTGTTGGGTCTGTGCTAACTCAGGGCAGGTGCTAACTCAGGGCAGTTAGTGTCAGAATTAAACTGTAGGATACCCAGTCGGGGTCTGATAAGAATTGGAGAATTGGTTGATGTGGGAAAAGCCCCCACACATTTGATGTCAGAAATATTGTGAGTGTATTTTTAAAAGGGTTTTCCATGTTAACCCCCAGCCTGCAAATCCGCTTTTTCTTGAAAAGCAATTTTTAACCCTTTGACGTTTTTCCTTCTTTTTGTAGTTATCTCCCTACTCTACGTAAGTTTATATTCATATTTTTATCTTTTTCCATATTATACACTATTTGATTTTCTGCTATGATAGATGAGGCTGTAATTCCTGTACACTATTCCTCCCGATCCACCTAACACAGTAATATTCTTTAGGTTAAATCAATAAAGCATAGTTACATTACTGTAAATACGTACTATTGTTTACTACAGAGTAGGGTATTGTGATTAGTTTTCCATTTTTTCTATAACCATTTGTCCCCCTAGAATTTCTTTGTTCCTATCTTTTGTTTCTCATATTCTAAAAATCAAGTTCTTGGTCATAGCACATATTCTACCAAATACCATTGATTCCCTCAGTAGTTTCTATTTTAGTTCCAACATTCTGTCATGTCTTCATCCCCTTCGATTTCTGGATTGTTCTAGAAGGTCGTGTTGGGGCTCAGAAACCAATACACAAAATATGGCACTTTGGCATGTTGAATTCAAGAAGGAGCCACAAGATCTCTCTGACTTCCCCCACCCACCCCCCACCCCTCCCGGTTCTGTGTCTCCCAAAACACAGAATGAAGTTGTTCTCTGAGGTTTCTTACCTGCCTAAAGTCCAGACCTGCCAAAAAAGAAAACAATGATCTCTGGTCCCTTCCCTAACTTTTCATTAACTGTAGTCATTATCGCAGAAGAAAGATGGAAGTCTATCTACTCACTTGGACAGACTTTTGTCACAGACCATTGTCTGCTCTGCAGGCCCAAGAGACTTGTTGCAGGCCACTGTATCTTCTTCAAGCCCACTGAATTCCCCTAAAAATCATTACTTTCCCCCTAAAATCATCAATACTTCTCCAACCCCCTAAGACATAGGGTATATAAGCATCTGTAACCACGCCCCCTGCCTTGCTTTTGAGACCAAGTCTTTTTCTGTCATCCAGGCTTGAATGCAGTGGCACAATTTTGGCTCACTACAACCTCTGCCTCCCAGGCTCAAGTGATCCTCCCACTTTAGCCCTGACCAAGTAGCTGGGACTACAAGCATAGACCACCATGTCTGGCTAATTTGTGTATTTTTTGTAGAGATGGGGTTTCGCCATGTTGCCTAGGCTGGTCCTGAACTCCTAGGCTCAAGTGATCTGCCCACCTCGACCTCCCAGAATGCTGGGATTACAGGTGTGAGCCACCATGCTGGGTCTCCCATTGTAATATTGGGCAGTCACTGCCCTGGACCTGCTAGTCAATTTGTATGCCCTTTCTCCAACTAATACCTTTTGAGAGTTGATTTTTCTGGGAACCTTCAGAGAGTGAAAGGGAAGTTTTCCTTGGCCCCTGTGGTAGGGCAAGTTGCTCTTATTTTTGTGATCCATCCTTTTTGGTTCTATCCACATGCCATCTTTGTCTTCTTCAGGGCACTCAGACCACCACACTTTGATGATCTCTGATTTAGGATCATTTATTTCTTGTGGCTAAGGTTCACCATTGAGTAGTAGGAAAATGACTAGCTCAGTGTCAGTCAGACTCAGATTTAAAACCTAAATCGCCCACTTACCAAATATGTGACCTTATGCCATGTAATCACTGTGGTCTCTCACATGTGCCACTGTGCATTAAGAATGTGTTAGAGATTTCTTCAGAAAACATGCATTTCCAGCCATAAAAAGAACAAGATCATGTTCTGAGCAGGGACATAGATGAGCTGGAGGTCACTATCCTTGGCAAATTAATGCAGGAACAGAAAAAAAATATGGTGTGTTCTCTTACAAGTGGGAGTTAAATGATAAGAACACATGGACACAGAGGACAGCAACATACACTGGGGCTTATCAGAGGGTGGAAGGTGGGAGAAGGAAGAGGATCAGAAAAAGTTACCAATGAATACTAGGCTTAATACCTGAGTGATAAAATAATCTGTATAACCCCCATGACATACATTTACCTGTGTAACAAACCTACACATCCTGCACATGTGCCCCTGAACTTAAAAGAAACAAAAGGAAAATATGCATTTCCTTATTGAACATATATTATGTCCCTGGACACTATTCTAAGCTCTTGATAGATATTTTCTAATTTAATTCCCACAATACTTGTGCAATCTGAGGCAGGAGGACATTAAATAATACAACTGAGGTCAGCAGCCTAGGGGTAGAGCCAGGAGTCACACTCAGACTCTCAAATACGCAGTGTGCCTCTGCTTGTGTAAACATACATCTCAACAAACTGTTCACCATGATAACAAACCATACGGCTTGTCCTATGCATTCCATGTCCCAGGATTTATCTGTAAAGGATGATCAGTCTAATGGAACATTTTGTTAAGAAACTGATCAACTGTAACTATTCTCCATGCAACAGCCGGAAGCCAGAAAGCAGAGTACCACAGAGTGAATGAGTATGTTCCACTAAGCAGATGTGAGCCCACATGCTGAGGTTTAATGAACCTTCCTCACTATATTATTTCTTTCACCACCAGATGCATTATGCAAAAAGTTCATTTTACAGCTCTAGAAGCCCTGAATTGCAGCTTCCTACAGCAGTCCCTAGTTCATTATCAAGAAGCAAGCCCATCCTCCTTAACCTATTACATTGGCTTGTTGAAAGGGTTACATGAGAATGTGGGTCCCCAAATTACTGGTCATCTGAATCACCTGAGAAACATCCCAAGTGACTGACAATTTTACACAAGAGAGACAGACAGATATGGGGGGTAGTGAGGGCAGTGCTATATTCCTAGGCCTCACATCTAGATATTCAGATTAAACAGGTCCAGGGAAGGGCAATATTGTATATTTTTTAAAGCTCCTCATGTGAGTCTGATAATCAGCCAGGTGCAGGAAATACTGTTCAAAGCACCTAGCTCAGTTACCACCTGGGAAGTGTTCACTCTTCACTTGCTTTACTTCCTCCCATGTGGGACACTGTAGTCAGCTGCCATTAGTATTCAATTTCTTTCATCTTAAGGACATCTGCCCAAATGTTAACCCATATATTCTCTATTTGGATTATCACTGAAATAAAACCACAGATTTATTTCTCTGCAGTTATTTCATTAACCTACACTGTTTGCGTTTTAAATGGATATTTCAGAACTTTTCCTTGCCAATTTTTCATATTAATTTCCATGGAAATATACTGAATTCTTATTTTCTCCCATTCACCTCGCCAAACCTTTGCCTCTGCCCCCTACGCAACCCCTGCTTTCCCGTTCCCTCTTGGGTTCCAGCTGCTTCTCTCTGCAACCTTGCAGAAGGGATCATCTATAGATGTGGCCATAGAGACATGTGTACTTCAGGGATGAGGAAAGGGCTTAAAAAAATAGTTTAAAGGTCACCTCGTTGTCTAATTCCCTGTTGCTTTCTTCTCCACACCAGTTGCTCCTGCTTTCTCAGCAGGGAATGAGCAAATTGAGGTAAATGGTGGGAAGGTTTTATGAGAAACCTGTGTACTTCAGGAGACATGGGTACTTCAGGGATGAGGAAAGGGCTTAAAAAAAATAGTTTAAAGGTCACCTCATTGTCTAATTCCCTGTTGCTTTCTTCTCCACACCAGTTGCTCCTGCTTTCTCAGCAGGGAATGAGCAAACTGAGGTAAATGGTGGGAAGGTTTTATGAGAACAGGAGGGAGGAAGGGACAAGGGCACAGGTAGAAAAGATACCATTATCAGAAGATTGATCCCTTGTACTTTTAGAGAAAGGACTGAGAAAAATAGATGGATATATGTGTGTGTGTGTGTGCGCGCGCGTGTGTGTATATATATATATGTATATATAGACCTGGGTTAAGAGTAGCTAAGGGGCTGGTGCTAAACTGTCAGGAAGTATGAAACTGTAACTTCAAAAATAGGATAATTTGCTGCTCCAGAAATGATGTAAGATTAGGTGTTTGAAACAAAATTCCTCATTTGTAAAATAAGTTGGTGTACTGGTTCATTTTCACACTTTGATAAAGATACTACTAGAGACTGTGTAATTTATAAACTGAAGAGGTTGAATTGACTCACCGTTCCACATACGGCTTGGGCGGCCTCAGGAAACTTACAACCATGGCAGAAGAGGAAACAGTCACTTTCCTTACAAGGTGGCAAGTGCAGGCAAACTGCCGGTTATAAAACCATCAGATCTCGTGAGACTTACTCAGTACCACGAGAACAGCATGGGGAAAACCACCCCATGATCCAATCACCTCCCACCAAGTCTCTCCCACAACACCTGGTGATTACAATTCAAGATGAGATTTGGGTGGGGATACAAAGCCTAACCATATCAGCTGGGTTCTGGTAAACCTCACACTGATGGGCTATCAGTAAGACAATAAACTGGAGAAAGGCTTTTTGTATTGGGTGGGTAAATATTTCTCCCCCCACGGAGTGGCAGTGGGAGATGGCTTTCTGATTGACTTAAAATTATATTGTTGCCAGGTGGAGTGGCTCATGCCTGTAATCCCAAAACTTTGGGAGGCCGAGGCAGACGGATCACTTGAGGCCAGGAGTTTGACACCAGCCTGGGAACATGGCAAAACCCCGTCTCTACTAAAAATATAAAAATTAGCCAGGTGTGGTGGTGGGCGCCTGTAATGCCAGCTACTTTGGAGGCTGAGACACAAGAATCGCTTGATCCTGGGACACAGAGGTTGCAGTGAGCCAAGACCACACCACTGCACTCCAGCCTGGGTGACAGAGTGAGACTCCATATCAAAAAACAAAAAAACACATTTTTGATTCAATTGTATGATTATGACACTTTATTATATTTATTAGTTCGTATTTTAAGTCAAGTAAAAGTACTCAAGTGGATCGTTCTCCTGAATATCTAATTTATAGAATCCTGAGTTTGCTAGGTTTAGTTACCAGATGCCTGGCACCGTATTTTCACCTGGAGGACATATCCACAGGACAGGAAACACTGGTGGTGGGTGGGGGAGTCAGGATGTCGCAGACTGGGGCCAAGATGCATTCTTTCTTTTTTAAAAATGCTACAGCACAAAAACCACAGCTAAACATACATACCATAAGATTAAAAACATGTAGTGGAATGTTTTTATGTGGAATACCCAGCTTGGAATACCTTCTGCCTTGCCTGGCAAACTTTTACTTTCTGTTTATGGCTGGACGCTTCCTCCATAAGCAACTATTTCATGGCCCCTCCAGGCATCCTACTTATCTCTTTGCCACCACAACAATTCGAACTTACTGTTGGAAGTACCAAGTTCATCACGGTGTGATTTAAATAATTGAATACATCAATCTCCCAATTATATTTTGAGCTTCTCTCAGGAAGAATGTTCCATTAATCCTCTTAGTCTTTCTGGGGCAGTGCAGTGACAGGGAACGGAAGCTTACAGATAAGCGTGGTAATCATAATGAAAACGAACAGAAAATATTTTAATAAGGTGTAGGCAGGAGACCCTATCCAGTGCACCCCTCACTCAGGGAAACACTAAAAATCTAACTCAAGGATTAACTAGGCTGAAAATCCAGTTGCACGACAAAGATAGAGGAGATTCGTCAGGGCTCTCAGATTCTTGTCAATGTGTGAAATTTCCCCTGTATAGAGGTTAACAGCACTGCCTTTAAAGGCAGACAGCCTGGAATATACTAGCTATAAGGCTGAAGGCAAGTCGCTACCTCCCAAAGCTTAGCTCCTCATCTGTGAGATAGGGACAGTAATAGTTTCCACTTCACCAGGTTGTTGTGAAAATAAAATAAGCAAATGAAATAAGTACCATCCTCAGTATTCAATAAATTACTTACTGCATTATCATCATCAAACCAGATTTGCAGAATGGGGTAAAATATGCCCAGAAATAGTCAATAACTAGAAATATAAACAGTAACAATCACTATCCATGCATTATGGATATCAGAAAATCTTGTAGAAAACTCATAAGCAGAGGCAAAGTACTAAGGCAAGACTCTGATAGGCAGCTATGTCTGTGTGTGCATGTCCACACATGTGCATATACATGCATGACAGACAGAATGTGATGGGGCAAAGCCACAAATAGTTGCCAGGTTTCATTTCATGATGCACCTTATAAAATAGAATCAATGGCTTTCCGGAATGTTATGGACTGAATTGTTTCACCCCGAAGTTTGTATGTGAAGCCCTAACCTTCAATGTTACTGAGTTTGGATACAGGGTCTTTAAGGAAGAGGTTAATGTAAAATGAGGTCATAAGGCTGGACCCCTAATTAAGTAGGACTTGAGTCTTTACAAAGAGAGAAGGAAGACCAGGCACAGTGGCTCATGTCTGTAATCCCAGCACTTTGGGAGGCCAAGATTGGCAGATCACCTGAGGTCAGGAGTTCGAGACCATCCTGACCAACACGGAGAAACCCCATCTCCACTAAAAATATAAAATTACCTGGGCATGGTGGTGTGTCCGGAATTGGTGGGTTCTTGGTCTCACTGACTTCAAGAATGAAGCCATGGACCCTCACGGTGACTGTTACAGTTCTTACAAATGGCATGTCCAGAGGTTGTTCCTTCAGATGTTCACATGTGTCCCCACTTTCTTTTTTCCTTCTGGTGGGTCCACAGTGTCGCTGACAGGAGTGATGCTGCACACTTTCAGGTGAGGGTTACAGCTTTTAAAGACGGTACATGTTGAGTCCTTCGTTCACTCCTGGTAGATTCGTGGTCTCGCTGACTTCAGGAGTGAAGCCGCAG
Source organism: Colobus angolensis palliatus (assembly GCF_000951035.1). Lineage (NCBI taxonomy): Eukaryota > Metazoa > Chordata > Mammalia > Primates > Cercopithecidae > Colobus > Colobus angolensis. The sequence goes on along the minus strand of NW_012115154.1, from coordinate 13,119,930 downwards.
ACCCTCATGGTGAGTATTACAGCTCTTAAAAACAACGTAGACCTACAGAGCGGGCCGCAACAACAGCTACTGCTATGAGCAAAAGAGAAAAACACCCCACAAGCTGGAAGATGACCCAAGCACATTACCCCAGCTGGCTCCAGCAGCCTACTTTATTTCCTCATCTGGCCCCACCCACATCCTGCTGATTGGTCCATTTTACAGAGAGCTGATTGGCCCATTTTACAGAGAGCTGATTGGTCCACTTTGACAGCATGCTGATTGGTGTACTTACAAACCCTGAGCTAGACACAGAGTGCTGATTGGTGCGTTTACGATCCCTTAGCTAGACATAAAAGTTCCCCCAGTCCCCACTGGACTCAGGAGCCCAGTTGGCTTCAACTAGTGGATCCTGCACCGGGGCTGCAGGGGGAGCTGCCTGCCAGTCCCGAGTTACGCCTGCAATTCTCAGCCCTCTGGCGGTCGATGGGACCGGGCACCGCTCCCGGGCGCCACGGAGCAGGGGGCGGCGCCCGTCGGGGAG
>NW_012115154.1:13104296-13118862 GCF_000951035.1 Colobus angolensis palliatus | reverse complement strand
GCCAACCCTCACCCTCGCCCGAGGAGCTCACGCTGGCCTATGAGCGTCGCTCGCAGCCTCAGTTCCTGCCCGCGCCTCTCCCTCCACACCTCACCGCAAGCGGAGGGAGTCAGCTCCGGCCTTGGCCCCCGTAGGGAGGGGCTCCCACAGTGCCGTGGCGGGCTGAAGGGCTCATCAAGCGCCACCAGAGTGGACGCGGAGGCCAAGGAGGCGCCGAGAGTGAGGGCTGCTACCACATTGTCACCTCTCAGTGGCACACGCCTGTAATCCCAGCTACTCAGGAGGCTGAGGCAGGAGAATTGCTTGAACCTGGGAGGCAGAGGTTGCAGTGAGCCAAGATCGTGCCATTGCACTCCAGCCTGGGCAACAAGAGCAAAACTCTGTCTAAAAAAGAAAAGAAAGAAGACTGGGTGTGGTGGCCTGCAATCTCAGTGCTTTGGGAGACTGAGGTGGGAGGATTGCGTAAGCCCAGAAGTTTGAGGCTGCTGTGAGCCCTAATCATGCCACTGCACTCCAGCCTGGGTAACAGAGTGAGACCCTGATGGGAAAAAAAAAAAAGAGGAAGAGAGAGAGACTAAGAGCATAGGAGGACATAGCCAAGAAGACAGCCATCTTCAATCCAAAGATCGAGGCTTCACCAGGAATCCACCCTGCCAGCCTCATGGTCTTGAATGTCTAGCCTCTAAGAGTCATGAGAAAAAAAATATCTTCCTGGGCATGGTGGCTCATGCCTGTAATCCTAGCACTTTGGGAGGCCGAGGCAGGTGGATCACCTGAGGTCAGGAGTTTGAGGCCAACCTGACCAACATGGTGAAATGCCATCTCTACTAAATATAAATAATTAGCCCGGCGTGGTGGCACATGCCTGTAATACCAGCTACTTAGGAGGCTGAGGCAGGAGAATTGCCTGAACCTGGGAGGCAAAGGTTGCTAAGCCACTCAGTCTGTGATGGCAGTCCTAGCAGGCTACTACAGTATACTGGATAATGGTCATCTTCGCCAAGCATGTCTAAAGTTCCAGCTACTTGGAAGACTGACGTGGGAGGATCTCTTAAGCCCAGGAGTTGGAGTCCAGCCCGGGCAACACAGCAAGATCCCATTTCTTAAAAAAAAAAAAAAAAAAAAGTAGTCTTTTGTTTCTCATCAAAATGTCGACCTCTCTGAAAGCAGGTGTTTGGGAACCACAGTTTGATCCTTCATTCTTGGTGGACCTCACCTCTTCCTGTGCATACCCACGCCTTCCTACTCAGGGGCAAGGGGGAAGCCCCCACTTAAAGTTCTTGTCAGTATTTGTCTAGAGAGCAAATATTAACAGCAGATACTCTTTGTCTGTTAAATGTTTTTTCTGAAGTCACATGAATAGTAAATAGGAAGGCCCGATTCAAATCCAAAGATGTTCAAATCTTTATTTACTTTATTTTTTTTCAGATGGAATTTCCCTCTTGTTGCCCAGGCTGGAGTGTGATGGTTTGATCTCAGCTCAAAGCAACCTCCGCCTCCTGGGTTCAAGTGACCTTCCTACCTCAGCCTCTTGAGTCGCTGGGATTACAGGGACCCGCCAACACGCCCAGCTAATTTTTTTGTATCTTTAGTAGAGACAGGGTTTCACTGTGTTGGCCAGGCTGGTCTCAAACTCCTGACCTCAAGTGATCCACCCAGCTCAGTCTCCCAAAGTTCTGGGATTACAGATGTGAGCCACCGTACCCGACCCTACACCCTTTCTGTTAAAACACAGCTTCCTCCCACAGTTTCACCAACCTGGCACATGGGAGACAGTCATAAAGCTTGGCTGAATGCATGACTAAAGATTAAACAACACGGCAACTTGTATTATGCATATTAGGTAATTTAAAATATATATACATATATTAGTTTATGGTGCTTTACTTTGGACAGGAGGAAAGATAAAACTAAAAAACTACTAGAGGATAAATTTGCATAAAGTAGCTGAAAAAATTAAATTATCAGGAGCCTGCACAGAAGTGTTTAAATTTGCTAATGAATTCTTCAGCATTACCCTTTTAATGCTGGATTTAAATAATTCACAGATGTACTTTTTGTTATCTCTTTTTTAGCAGGATCAGTTTTTACTTTCTTCCTTACCTTTAGAAAAAGCATCTGTTTGGGATTTCTCATGTTCCCAAGGCTATAGCTAGAGCATGGAATTAGCTGATGCATAAAAGGGCTTGCCATGTGCTTGCACCTCCTGCCCCCACCTCCAAGCTATTACGGCTACTGCTGACTCTGCGGATGGTGCAGCTAGGAAAAGCGACGAGTCTCAGATTTTGCATTACTCAAGGAACGAGAAAAATAAAAAAAAAAAGGAATAGGATCTAGCAAACTTACCTATTTCCTCCTCTTAAATACACAGAAAACTCACTTTTCCCCAAAGCTTTGGGTTTCTAGCAGCCCAGGGGAATGCAGGTCATTAATATTTTCACACTCTTAAAAATACTGTATGTTTCTGGAGATTCACATTGGTTTATTAGTTGCTTTCTTTCTCTGTTTATTTAGTGATTAAATGAAACAATAACGTTTCGCTTATTGCTTCATCCTTAATCATGCAGAAATTGAGATGGGCTTTTAAAAATTATCATGGCTGGGCGCGGTGGCTCACGCCTCTAATCCCAGCACTTTGGGAGGCCGAGGCGGGCAGATCACTTAAGCTCAGGAGTTCGAGACCAGCCTGGCTAACATGGTGAAACACTGTCTCTACTGAAAGTACAAAAATTATTCGGGGGTGACGGCGCACGCCTGTAATCCCAGCTACCCAGGACACAGAGGCGGGAGAATCGCTTGAATCCCAGCTGCCTTCTTTATAAACATTTAAAAATTTATTCTAAAATTCATATGCGTTTGTAAGGGACTTAGAATAGCCAAAGCAATCTCAAAAGGAATGAAAAAAATAGGAAAACTCCCACTTACTAATTTCAAAACTTACTAACAAAGGAATAGTAATCAAGACAGTATGGTATTGGCACAAGTATAGACGTATAGACCAAAGTAGCAGAATTGAGAGTTCAAAAATGAAATCATGTATTTATGGTCAGTTGATTTCAACAAGGGTGCCCAGACCATTTAAATGAGGAAAGAATAGTCTTTTCAACAAATGATGCTGGGACAAGTGGATAGTCACACAAAAGAATGAAATCGGATCTTTATCTTACATCATCCGTAAAAAAGTAATGCAAAATTGATCAAAGACCCAAATGTAAGTGCTAAATGTATAAAACATTAAGAAGAAAATATAGGAGTATATCTTTATGATCTCAAATTTGGGGAAAGATTTTTAGATAAGACTCCAAAATAATGAGCAACGAAAGAAAAAAGGAGATAATTGGAACTTTTTCAAAATTGAAAATGTTTGTACTTCAAAGAACACCATCAAGAAAGCAATCTCTTCAACAAAATTTGTATCAAACTACTACCAATGACATTCATCACAGAAATAGAAAACAAATTATAAAATTTAGTATAAATACAAAAGACACTGAATAGCCAAAGCAATCTTGAGCAAAAAGAACAAAGCATAGATGCATCACACTATTTGACTTCAAAATATACAACCAAGTTTTATTAAGTCATGGTACTGGCATAAAAAACAGACACCTAGAATAATGGAACAGACTAGAGAACCCATAAATAAACATATGCATTGACAATCAGCCCGTAAGGCCTGCGACTGACATAAAAAGCAGATACATAGAATAATGGAACAGAATAGAAAACACAAAAATAAATATATGCATTGACAAGCAGGTGCCATTTTCAACATTTTCATTTTCAACAAAGGTGCCAAGAATATACATTGGAAAAAGGACAGTCTTTTCAGTAAATGGTACTGAGAAAACAATAATCACGTACAGAAGAATGAAACTAGACCCCTATCAATCAAAGCAAAATGGAGTGAAGACTTCAATGAAAGACTGGAAACTATGAAACTACTAGAAAAATACATTGGGCAAATGCTCCAGGTCATTGATCTGGAACAAAGATTTTTTGAGTAAGATCAAACACAGGGTACAGAAGCAAAAACTGACAAATGAGACTACATCAAGCTAAAAAGCTTCTGCACAGCAGAGAAAACGATTAACAAAGTGAAGAGACAATCTAAAGAGTGGGAGAAAATATTCACAAACTATCCAACTGACAAGGAATTAATAACTAGAATATATAAGAAAGTCAAACAACTCAATAGCAAAAAAAATAAATCTGATTATGAAATGGCAAAATATCTGAACGGACATTTCTCAAAAGGAGACATACAAATGACCAACAAGTATAGAAAAAAATGTTCAACATCACTTATCATTAGGAAAATGCAAATCAAAACCACAATGAGATATCATGTAGGCATAGGCATGGTGGCTCACGCCTGTAATCCCAGCACTTTGGGAGGCCGAGGCGGGCGGATAACCTGAGTTCAGGAGTTCCAGACCAGCCTGACCAACATGGCAAAGCCCCGTCTCTACAAAAAATACAAAAATTAGCCGGGCGTTGTGGGGCGTGCCTGTTTTCCCAGCCATGGGATGGGGGGATGTTGAGGCAGGGGAATTGTTTGAACTCGTGAGACAGAGGTTGCAGAGAGCTGATATCGGGCCACTGCACTCCAGCCTGGGTGACAGAGCAAGATAGAACTGGAGGATATCATGCTATGTGAAACAAGCCCGACACAGAAAGATACTACATTTTCTCACTAATATGTAGAAGCTAAAAACAATTAATCTCGTCGGGTGCTGTGGCTCATGCCTGTAATCCCAGCACTTTGGGAGGCCATGGCAGGTAGATCACGTGAGGTCGGGAGTTCAAGACCAGCCTGACCAACATGGAGAAACCCCCTCTCTACTAAAAATACAAAAGAAATTAGCCGGGCGTGGTGCCGGGCGCCTGTGGTCCCAGCGACTCCGGAGACTGAGGAGAGAGAATGGCGTGAACCCGGGAGGCGGAGCTTGCAGTGAGCCAAGATGGTGCCACTGCACTCCAGCCTGGGAGGCAGAGTGAGACTCCGTCTCAAAAAAAAAAAAAATGAATCTCATGGATGTAGCCAGCAGAATGTTGGTTACCAGAGGCTGGAAAGAGTGTGGGGGTGGGGATAAAGAGATATTCCTCAGTTGCTACAAACATACAGTTAGAGAGAAGGAGTAAGCTCTAATGTTCCATTGCACAGTAGACTGACTACAGCTAAAAAGTAATGTATTATATATTTCAAAATAGCTAAGAGAGAAGATCTGGAATGTTCTCAACACAAAGAAATGATAAATGTTTGAAGTAATGGATATCCCAAATTATTCTGATTTGATCATTACACTGTATGCATTTATCAACATACCACATGTATCCTATATTATATGTACAACTGTAATGTATCAATTTAAGATATTTATTGCAAAAAAGTTATCTCCCACAGAAAGGGAGTAAATATTTGCAAATCATATATCTGATGAGGAATTCATATCCATAATATGTAAAGAACCTACTACTCAATAACAAAAACAAGCCAATTAAAAAATGAGCAATGAAGCTGACTTGACATTTCTCCAAGGAAGATATACAAATGGCCAACAAGCTCATGAAAAGATGCTCAATGCTATTAATCATCAGGGAACTGCAAATCGAAACTGCAGTGAGAACCGCTTCACACAAGGATGGCTGAAATCATAAAGGGCAGACAATAATAAGCGTTCCAAAGATGTGGGGAAATCAAAAGCCACATACACTGCTGGTGGAATGTAAAGTCAGGTAGCTGCTTTGGAAAACAGTCTGACAGTTTCTCGAACAATTAAATGCAGAGTAACCATATGACTCAGCATTTCAACTCCTAAATACATAACCAAGAGAAAACATATGTCTATACAAAAACTTGTACATGAATTGTTATAGCAGCATTGTTCATAATATCCAAAAAGTGTGGGAATAACCCAAATGTTCATCAGCTAAGGAATGGATAAGCAAAATGTGGAGTACCATACAATAAAACATTGGTAGTAAAAAGGATAAAATACTGATATATGTTGCAACACTGATGAACCTGGAAAACTTTATACTAAGTGAAATAAACCAGTCACAAAAGTTGACATACTATATGATTCAATTCATATAAAATTCTAGAATAGGGCAGTCTATAGAGACAGAAAGTAGCTCCTCAGGGCTCAGGGACCGCTTGGGATTAGAGGTATGAGAAGAAAGGGAGATGATAGCTAAAGGGTATGAGGGGTTTTTTGACATGATGCAATGTTCTGAAATCGACCTCAGTGATGCTTGCACATATTGTGTACTGTAAATGGGTGAATTACACAGTATGTGAATTACATCTCAATAAAGCTATTTAAATTTTTTTAAAGTGTGCCATATCAGTAATCTGAAAAGTAAAGAAAATTATACTAAAAAATATCTGGTACATTATACAGTTTCATCTAGTCCTTCATTGCTCTAGTTTATTCCAGAATTGCAGCAGGTTAATTTTCTTTTCTTTTCTTTTTTCTTTTGAAATAGAGTCTTGCTCTGTCACCCAGACTAGAATGCAGTGGCGCTATTTTGGCTCACTGCAACCTCTGCCTCCCAAGTTCAAACAATTCTCCTGCCTCAGCCTCCCGAGTAGCTGGGATTACAGCCGCCCGCCACCACGCCTGGCTAATTTTTGTATTTTTAGCAGAGAGGAGGTTTCACCATCTTGGCCAGGCTGGTCTCAAACTCCTGACCCGGTGATCCACCCACCTCAGCCTCCCAAAGTGCTGGGATTATAGGCGTGAGCCACCACGTCTGGCCAATAATTTTCTATAACACAAAATACATCAAAAACCAACCTTGTAGTTTGTGGAGAAAAACTATAAATAAGTCTAAACCTTAGTTTTACACTGCCTTAAGAAAACATCTTTAATTAAAAAATTATGAGAGCATAAGTAAATAAAACCATACAAAAGTATATACAGTAAAAAGCATATGTCTCTTCTACTTGAAATTTCTAGTTTCCTTCCCTAGACACAAGCAGTTGTCATTTCTTGTGTCTTCCCAGAGATGCCCTACTATGACATTGTTCTATATCCCAACCTGTCATGATCTCTCCATACATATCAACTTGTTCAGCACCTAAAATCGACTGCCTTTATTCTTAATTACCTTTACATGCATAAAAGCTATGTTTCCCACAGAAAGTACAACTCTGTGCTATACTTTTAAAAATTCAGCCGTAGCACCAAAACTCTAGGTCCCTCCACATTGTAGATATCCCAGTAAATATTTGTTGATTGGCAAGATTAGAGAAAACTGCTCAGAAAAATTCTCAGCTCTCTGCTGACAGTAAGGACTAATAGCTTCACATGAGAAAAGGAGGTGAGCAGGGGTAGTAGCATATGGAGAGAATGTTTTCTTGAATGTTTTCACGCATGATTAGGGGTAAAAACAGTATATTAACTTTCTCTGAGAATAACAAATTTGGTATCACTCTTCAGATAATTTTACATATTGGCTGAGAGTACACCATACTCCCCATGTGGATCCATGGCCAAATAATTGAGTTCATGAAGTGTTACAATTTTACACCCTCTAAAGCAATTATTTATTTTTCAGCTTGAAGTCAAAGGCATATTCTACTAGATTACAAATTCATTTCCAGTAACATAAAAGATTTCCTTTTCTCAGCTCAAAACCTAACAATGAAGATAACAATGAAACAATTGCTCTGTTGCTATCTCTATAAATATTTGATACTTGGTATTAAGAATAATAACGTTGCTCTTCAATTAACTTTTGTAACATTATTTTCTCTTCCCAGTTTTTCCTGGATATGTTTTTTGACCTTTCTTAGTCAATCACCATTAGATTTACTTCCTTTCTTCCCTACTCACTTCGTAACATTTAATGACAATCTTAGTTTTTGCACTCTATTTTCACTTGGCTTCACTAATTAGGAACTAAACAAATATTCCCCTGAAAAACACAAGCACACAAGTGTGATGAATTCATCTTGTATTATTAAGTAATAATAATGTTTTGAAACTGAACCTGATTTTCCAATATCTATCAATCTTCATCTTTGCAGGGTATTGTTAATGATACCAGAGTAGTATCCTGGACAAAATGCTTGCAGGAAACGAATAAAACTCACTAATTAGTGAGTTGCATAGTCAGAATATATTAATGTTTGAATTGTAAAATGTTAAAAACGAACAACTGGCCACTGTAAAATACAGGGAATAACAATTGAGATACTAAGTGATTTATTTAAATTTTTCCAATTGTAGAAACTTTGTCCTGGATATATTTTTTTAATTTGTCTTAACTGTTGTTAAAATAGTAATATGATTAAGTATTCCATTTCTTCCATCTAGAGGGTAGTGATTAATTTTACATTTCAAGATTTCTTTTTTCAGCCATGTGCCTTAACTTGACTCAAACTGATAGCATGAATACCCCCAATTAAACAAATGCAAATCTGTTTGTATTTGAAAAGAAAAGAAATACCCCCACACTTTTAGTTACATTAAATTAATTCAAAAATTTTATATACTTTTAAGATAAGTTTGGTTATTCACATTTAGCTTAAACATATCTAACATAACTTCCTCTACCTACGTAATATGTTTAATAAAACATATTTTATATGTTAAAAGACCTTTAAAATGTTGCTTAACAAATGACAATGATGTCTTATATTTGTATCTGTACTCATTACAAACAATAGAATAATCCGTTGGTGGGCTTTCATTGTACACCCAGAGATGACAAGATATTTCGTGAGCAATTTACTGGGTATCTCATTACCTCTTCATCAACTAGGGACATGTAAGTTCATTCCATTACCCTTAATAAGCTTGCTTTTGAAGCTCTTTGTTTCTAAGATTTAAACGGGAACTCTGTCATCTGTCAGCCTACTACTGAACTTAAATAATCAGACCAATAAAGTAGACGCAATGTGCTGCTAAACATTTCATCTGCTACAAATGAGTTAGGAGGTTCCCTTTCACACAAGGAATGCTATTTATAGCCTGTGAGAGAATGACAACTTAAGCAGGAAAGTTTGTATCGCTTCTAAGCATGAAGGTTCCTTCTTCCCTTTAGGTGGATGATGCACATCTTCTCTCTCTAGGGTTGACCTCTATAATCCTCAACCCAGAAACTTGATGTAAACAGAATAATTTAAAAATCCAGGAAGTATATATATATATAAATTTAAAGCCAGGCGCGATGGCTCACCCCTACAATCCCAGCACTTTGGGAGGCTGAGATAGGTGGATCACTTGAGGGCAGGAGTTAGAGACCAGCCTGGCCAACATGGTGAAACCCTGTCTCTACTAAAAATATGAAAATTAGTTTGGTGTTGTGGCGCACACCTGTAATCCCAGCTACTCTGGAGGCTAAGGCAGAAGAATCGTTTGAACCTGGGAGGTGGAAGTTTCAGTGAGTTGAGATCTCCCCTTGCACTCCAGCCTGGGCAACAGAGCAATACTCTGTCTCAAAATAAGTAAATAAATACATAAAAATAAATAAATAAAATATAAGTTTCAAAGAACTCTTTTTTTTTTTTTTTTTTGAGACGGAGTCTGGCTCTGTCACCAGGCTGGAGTACAGTGGTGCGATTTGAGCCCACTGCAACCTCCACCTCTCGAGTTCAAGTGGTTCTCAAAGAACTCATGTTTTGAACTGAGCCAAGACAATATAAGACAAGTGAATGCTATTTAAAGTTTTGGTCCTCTATAAAGATGGATTAATGATGTTTCAAATGCATTTTACTACTGAATGACACGAAATGATGTTCATAAAATTCATCAATTTTTGTTTTATAAAGTAATGGGAAAATACCAGAGTTTTAATGATTAAACCATTTTAATATCTAACCCTTCTACTCAATCTCTAACAAGTAGCTGCTCAGCCATTGCTGGAAAATATTGAGTTACATAGAACTGAATACTTCATTAATGGAGAATCCCAGATTTTAAAATGTCTTCCTTATTCCTTTTTTTTTTTTTTTTTTTTTGATAAGGGGTTTCACTCTTGTTGCCAAGGCTGAAGTGCAATGGTACGATCTCGGCTCACCGCAACCTCCGCCTCCCAGGTTCAAGCGATTCTCCTGCCTTAGCCTCCCTAGTAGTTGGGATTACAGGCATGTGCCACCACGTCCATATAATTTTCTATTTTTAGTAGAGACGGGGGTTTCTCCATGTTGGTCAGGCTGGTCTCGAACTCCCAACCTCAGGTGATCCGCCCGCCTTGGCCTCCCAAAGTGCTGGGATCACAGGCAAGAGCCACTGCGCCTGGCCAAAATTCTTCCTTATCCTTAATCAAAAGATAACTTCTACTCATTTTACCACTTGTAGACATGTAAATCAGTTTAAATTCAAGGCGTTAATACAATTATCATTGACCAAAAAACAAACGCATTTCAAACTTTGTTTTCTTGAGTTGTTAAATGGCCCAGTTTATGTATAGAAACTTTCCCAACCCTGTTTACTAGAAATTTCAGTGAGTAAGATAAACCCTAATGTGGAGAGATAGATATTGTTGACATCAGAGAGATGAAGAATATATTTGTGAATATTTGTCCACCTACCTCTGAGGACTTTCCTCTATTTTAATTATTCTTCCCTTTAAATTAAAACTCCTTTTACCTGGGAATGATTTCAGCTAGATTCCTCTGTGATTAAAGCAAATGGCATTGTTAGTCCAAAGAGAACTTTGTTAGAACAAGTGAATATCTAATTTGTGAAATGTAAAGAGTAGACTATTTTGGTGCTTCTTACCTCGGAGAAACCCTTTCTATTTATCCCAAGTAAATCACCAGGGAGTGAAATACACAGAGCCATCTGCATTGCTTAGTAATGCACAGCACACGATATTCGCAAATAGCTCTGCACTTTGTAGGAAATAATGCCTTCAACACCAGAACCTAGCATAAGATAGCCTTCACCTCTCTGGTAGAAAGTTATCCTCAAGGTCACTAACAAAATGCCTTTCTCTTTCAAATGCCAGCATTCAAATTGAATTCCATCTCTGGACTCTGCAGAATCAAACAAAATCTCAGCTTACATAATGATGCAGGCCCACAGCACCTGAAAGCGCCTTCTTTGTGGGGATGTGATAAATGAGGACTGCAGCTAGAACTTTCTTCCAGAGGTAAAGGCTAAGTGTGAATTTGAACTGGGTCCAAAGCCTGATGCTTATTTGGACATTAAAACTATCAGGTGATCCTACAAAATATGTCCAGTGATTGTTTACTGGGCCAATTGGCTTTCTAAGTGTATTGAATTCCAAGTTCTGTCTCATACTCTCACTCGACTTGAAGAGCAAAGAGACGTGAAATTGGTGATGACAAGAGGATATAAAGTTTGTAATAAGATATTCTATTTTTTATATCAGTGCATTAAAAAAATATATAGGGCACTGAAGGATGTTCAGACAATCGAGTTTTGGATAGGGTTAACCCTTAAACTTTGTTATGGATTTTAAGCAGCTTTGTGATATAAACTTCCCATAACATACAGTTTATTTTACTTATGTGTAAATGTAATGATTAATCAAATAAACCTTTTTAATTGTTAGTGTTTTAAGAGTTCATTTTTTGTGACAACACAGAACATCATAGTCCGGATTGCTTTTTTTTGTTCTCAATAGGCATTCTGGGTGTGTTTTTAAAAATGCATTTGTGAAGGTGTAACTTTCTTTTTATATTAATAGGTATAAGTATGTGAACAGTTGTAAACAAAAACTCGATTGGGAAAGAAGGTAAGAATGAAGGTGTGAAATAGTCACTTTTAACCCTTCTATTTAGACTATGTGGCAACTCATTATACATGGAACTATATTGCATTGTGCTTCTTTTAAAACTTTCTTAGGCTTTCTGAACATCAGATTCCTTACTAATTAAATGGGTATAAAAATATCATATTTTATCAAATCTGAGACACCAGTGGTGGTAACACACACCATTACTTTATGTATCAATAGGGAAAACAAAATACTGCCTAAATTATAGCAATGCTTTCTTATCCCTTAGAATTGTTGTTTTATACTTACTGAAAGATCCTTTATTTAACCTTACTTAGACATACTTAATTCTATGTCACACATTTGTTTCTATGGTTTTCTGTGGGCATAGTATCTTTTAATATGGTATAAACAGCTATGAATGACCTGTGCATTCACAGGCAATAGAAACTAAGTCCCTTATGACTCACAATGACTATAGCCCACCATCAATTATAGGTGATCCCAAGGTCAAAAGTGTCATGACAATATCTGAAGATGAAAAAAAAAATGTATCTTGGACTTTGTCAAGTGTGGAGTTATGTTATTATCAATATAAATAACTATTATTATTATTATTATGTCTATTATTATCAAAATCATTTGTATGCCACAGATGAATATATTTCTAACTGAACAAAAATGAACATCCTGAAGATAATCTGCTTCCACACTATAGAAACTATTGTATTACAGTAATTTTTTAGTGTAGTAGAGAAAATAATATCTCCTTTTTGCAGCATAAATTTTTGTGGGGGCTTTCTCTGGCCAAATGTCATCAATAATTTGATATCCAGTTATTGCATATCCAGAACTACCAAATTCTTCCAGGTACTAGGGATGGCAGCACTCTTGAATAGATTTTCCCGTAAATAAGGGAGCATATTTCCCTTTTAACAGTGACTCTCGGCCGGGTGCAGTGGCTCACGCCTGTAATCCCAGCACTTTGGGAAGTAGAAGCGGGCAGATCACGAGGTCAGGAGTTTGAGACCACTCTGGTCAACATGGTGAAACCCCGCCTCTACTAAAAATACAAAAATCAGCCGGGTTTGGTGGTGGGCGCCTATAATCCCAGCTACTTGGGAGGCTGAGGCAGGAGGGCAGGAGAATTGCTTGAATCCGGGAGGCAGAGGTTGCAGGGAGCTGAGATCGTGCCACTGAACTCTAGCCTGGGTGACAGGGCCAGAGTCTGTCTCAAAAAAAAAAAAGAAAGAAAAAAGTGACTCTGTATGATTGGCCCAAAAGTACAACCAAGTATATAAACCAGACCATCGCACTTGCTTTCCTTTCAACTTCTACTTCCTCCTGTGACAGGGAAACTAAAAAATAAATGATAGCTCCATCTGTCAAGCTTTACCGACTTTAGGGCTTTATATAAATTCCATGAAACCTACATATTCTCATTTGATAGCCTCGTCATAGCTGAACACTGCATTGTACTGCTTCTCAGTCAACAGAAGTATCTTTGGAGTCATTTGACATGTGCTTTGTCTCTGTGATTCTCTGTGTCTCATAGTGCAAGGTATATAATGCCGCAGAATATATTTCTCTAAGTTCAGTAACCTTCCTAGCTCACTCAGGCAAACAAGAAAAATATTAGATGACAAAACATAGACATTAATTCCTAAGTATGATCTTTAGAAGGATCAAAAATGTTTACAGCTTTTACTTAAACTCCCTTCATCTGCGTAATAAACACAGACCCATTTGAAACTTGTCACTTTTGTGTTTTCAATAAAAGCAAGGGTGAATCATTAAAGACAGAAAGTAAGAAAAGCCAGGGTCTGCTACTGTTAATAATATTATGCACATCATGTATATTTCTGTCCAGGAAAATAAGATATAAAATATATATATTCAAAAATCAAGATGTATGAAATTCTTTGAGTTTTCCAAATTTTGAGATATTTAGCCACGTCATAGTCACTATAGCTTCTCAACTTCTAACTTCTCAAATTGCTTGTCTTCCTCTTCATGACCTAGCCACACATCATTCCAAGGGGAGCCCTAACAAGGGGACTTGGTATGTGTCCCAGGATTTTTGTCTTGAGATGTGCTCCTCTGCTGCCCTCTACTGTAAGGATCAATAATTTTTTACAAGGAGCCTGAATATATACAATGTTTTTATTAATTGAAAAGCAGAATGCTAATTAAAAACTCTACTTTGGGGGAAAAAAGGCACAATGGCAAACTAAAAATGAGAGGTTATAATTCTTTCTTTTCTCTTATAAAAGTTAGACCTGTATAATTCTTTATTATTATAAACTACCCCCAAAAGTTGCTACTTTAAGTCACCATTATTAAAACAATGTTCCAAAAACATATTAAGTCATGCTAAGCAGAATTGGCTGTACTGGTAGTGGCAGGAAGAAATTGTCTCAGGATCTCAAGTTGCAACTTTAAAATTCATTCCATGATAAGTAAATTAGTGAAAATAAGAAGGTAGTAAAATTCTTATCCTTTGACTTCTATTCCTAAAGTCCTCTTTCTAAATTTATTATTTCTTTACTAAGGAGAGAAAACAAGTTCACTTATTTTCCTTTCTTATCAAAACTAGAATGGAATGGATTGTCAATTATTTGCCTTAGTTTATAGTTGGATCAATTTCACTTTAACAAAAACTAATTCAAATTAAATCTCTCGCTATTTCATGTCCTTCTTTCCAACCTTCCTTCTTTAAACAAATATTTATTGAGTATATTTTGTGTCCCAAGTACCTTCTTAAGAACTGGAACAAGACTGGTTCCTGCCTTCCTGGAACTTATAGTCTGTGGAGACATTTAATTAAAATATTATAGGAATAAGAATTCAATTGTAATTTTCTTTT
>NW_012115154.1:13095563-13103496 GCF_000951035.1 Colobus angolensis palliatus | reverse complement strand
CGGGATTGTGCCACTGCACTGCAGCCTGGGCAACAGGGCGAGACTCTGTCTCAAAAAAAAAAAAAAAAAAAAAAGAGATCCCTATGCTGTCCACACAGGACCAGTGGGAACATGACAGAAGGTAGGGATTTTTGTTTTGTTTTTAGGAAATATTGCCTAAATCCACTGAAATATAATAAAGGTCTGAAATAAGGAGAAGGTAGTGTACAACTTGGAGAAATTTTTAGGTGGTACATTTAAAATAACTCAGTGTGTGGTTGGATAGATGTATACAAGGAAGAGGTTAGGGAAGAGTAGTTCTGGTGCAGAGAAGGAATGTGAATTCACTAATAAGTGTACTAAACTTTCTCTGTAATTTAAAACAAAACTGTTCTTTCTTTACTCCTCTCTCTTGCTTACACACAAGCATACCCAAATATACATAATCATCCCAACATTTCAAAGGAATTCCAGACATGTTTCAGCCGTATTTCAACTAAACTGATATGGAAGATGCATCTATAAATAAATTGAAATGCTGAGTAAATTTAAATATATAAGTGTATAAATATATTTTCATAGATGTATGAATATGTTTTAGGTCTGTATGTATATGCATGTAGATATAGGTGTGTGTGTATATATATGTATATATATGCATATACATATGTATATGAAATCCAAAGCCTGCAGTCATAAGCAAATAAAAAACTGCTGCTTACACAAAATCACAAATTGTAAAACATATAAGGAAACAAATAACAATATTTGTTATTTGTAATACAACCAACAGGAGTATTAAGACCTAAAAACTACAGATAATATAACAATCTGAAAAGGACTACAAAATAAACTTAAAGTGATTAAAGAAGTAAAAGAAAGATAGGCACCATAATAACATAAAACAGTATGAATGAAAGATCATGCAGATTTTAAATTAAAACTAATTCTGAAAATATCAAAAGTAAGAGAAAAATATCTTCAGAATACTACTAAACAATGGAAAACAAGAGAGAATTGCTGGACCACCCTAATGGAAAAATCAAAGGTTTATCTTCTGAAGACACTTAACCAAAAAAGACCTGAACTCAGGAACAGCTGAGTTTCAAAATAAGATGCCCAGTAGAAAGGTTCTACAGAGAATGACTTTTATTGGGAAGGGTAATGAAATCAATTACCCATTCTGTCATGTATCCAACAGTCAGAAACTCCTGACCACGCACGCGGAGTTTCTAACGAACTTTTCAGAAATTAAGTTTTAATCTTAAACTTACTGGAAATAAGTTCTACTTCCTCCATGTAAAAGTATGTGGTGGCCAGGTGCAGTGGCTCATGCCTGTAATCCCAGCACTTTGGGAGGCCAAGGTAGGCAGATCATGAGGTCAGGAGTTCGAGGCCATCCTGGCTAACATGGTGAAACCCCGTCTCTACTAAAAATACAAAAATTAACCGGGTTTGGCAGCGAGTGCCTGTAATTCTAGCTACTCAGGAGCCTGAGGTAGAAGAATCACTTGAAACCGGGAGACAGGTTGCAGTGAGCCGAGATCACGCCATTGCACTCCAGCCTGGCGACAGAGCAAGACTGTGTTTCAAAAAAAAAAAGTATATAGTACAGGACCTGCCTTCCTGCATACACAGCTAGAAAAACCAGGCAAAATATATGAAACAACACACAGAGCAGAACTGTGATCCTTGAGGGGTAGGGGGAAAAAAAACCCTAAAACCAAAATAGCCTTATGATCATCTCAGCTTCCCATCTGTAGCTAATTTTCAGACTACAGCACAGGGAGGGAAAAGTAAAGCCAACGCCTTCACTGAGATGAAGAGAGACAAGAATTTTAGGAATTCAAAGTGGCAGGTATTTTAAGGGCAGAGTACCAGGGAACCATGCAGAAAAAGAGCTCCAGGCTGGACGTGGTGGCTCATGCCTCTAATCCAAGGTGGGAGGATCACCTGAGGTCAGGAGTTCAAGACCAGCCTGGCCAACATGGTGAAACCCCGTGTCTACTAAAAATACAAAAATTAGCCAGGTGTGGTGGTGCATGCCTGTAATCCCAGCTACTCTGGAGGCTGAGGCAAGATAATCGCTTGAACCTGGGAGGCGGAGGTTGCAGTGAGCTGAGATCATGCCACTGCACTCCAGCCTGGGTGACAGAGTGAGACTCCATCTCAAAACAAACAAACAAACAAAAAGGCTGCAGAATGCTGCAGAAAGATCCATTCTAATATTTTTTAATTTCAGGCATGTGTTAAGTAAAACTCAATAAAACCAGGCAAAGTATAATACCCAGAAAACTATAAGCTGAACAATTTCCAGATTTCATACAAAGTTTGGAAATACTGGAGTTCCTACCACCCAAAAAGGAAAGATGCTAACTTCGCAGGACATTCAATAGAGATCTAGGAAGAGGCATGCCTTACTAGTAGCACTAAATAGTCCTAAAGCAAAGGGTAGCATAGACCCAAACTAACAAAGCCTGAAAACAAACCTCCAAAGAGTAGAGCTGATCCCCATTTAACTGAACTGTTTGCCAAAACAAACTTTAAGATCATTAAAGGGAGAAAACAAGATTCAGACACTCAACCACATAAAAAGTATAATGTCCATCATCTAAACAAAAATTGCTAGATATTCAAAGAAGAAGAAATACTTAATCTATACCAGGAAGAAAAGCAAAAGTGCAATAAAGAGATACTGAAATGGCAGGGGCAATGGAATTAGCAGATAGAGACTTCACAACAGTTATTATAATTATGCTCAAGGATTTAAAGAAAAATGGAGGGCTGGGCATGGTGGCCCATGCCTGTAAACCCAGCACTTTGGGAGGCCGAGGCGGGTGGATCATGAGGTCAAGAGATCAAGACCATCCTGGCCAACATGGTAAAACCCCCTCTCTACTAAAAATACAAAAATTAGCTTGGCATGGTGGCATACTCCTGTAGTCCCAGCTACTCGGGAGGCTGAGGCAGGAGAATCACTTGAACCCAGGAGGTGGAGGTTGCAGTGAGCTGAGATCATGCCACTGCACTCCAGCCTGGCAAGAGAGTGAGACTCCATCTCAAAAAAAAAAAAAAAAAGAAGGAAAATGGAAGATATTTTTACAACAATAAATGGAACTTCTTGCATTGAAAATACAGTAACTGAAATAAAAAATTCAAAGGAATTATGCATCCAAAGATGAGAAATTGCAAGAGAAAAATTCATTGAACTTCAACATACAGCAATAGAAACTATCCAAACTGAAGCACAAAGAGAAAAAAGACTGGCAGGAAATGAATGGGCTTTTATGAATTTTAAGACAATATCAGACAGTATAACATACATGTACTTGGAGTGGCAGAAAGAGGTAACAGAGATAGAAGAAAACTATTTAAGAAATAATGGTTAGAAATATTCTTAACTTGATTAAAACTCTGAACCCACAGATTTGAGAAACTCAATAAAGTACAAGTAGGCTACAAACAAATAAACTATCACAATCAAATTGCTGAAAACCGGAGATAAAAAGCATTTATTAAAAATAAACAACACACACATACATATATACATATTATATATAGAATTATATACATTGAAAACCCTAAAGACTATCAAAAAGCTCCTGAAGCTGATAAACAACTTCAGTAAAGTTTCAGGATACACAATCAATATCCAAAAGTCAGTAGCATTTCTATACATCAATAGTGTTCAAACTCAGAGGTGAGGGCGATCTGGTTGCAACATCTGTCACCCCATTGATCACCAGGGTTGATTCAGCTTATCTTGCTGGCTAGGCAGGTGTCCCCTTTCTCCCTCACAGGTCCATGTGTGTTCCTCCCAAAGCTGTGCACTTGGTCAAAGAGGACAACCACCCCTGATAGAGAAGGAGCTGTCTTCACTCAAGGGTATACGAATGGCTGCACTCCCTGCTAGAACCTCCAAGCAAGCTCTCAAAATCCATTTGTAGGAGAACATAGGGTAGTAAAGCTTCCAAGACTCCAGACACATCTGAATGAGGCACTGCATGTGGCAGTCGGCCTTTCTCTTTTCAAAATAATCATAATGGCTGGGCACAGTGACTCGCGCCTGTAATCCCAGCACTTTGGGAGGCCGAGGTGGGCGGATCACCTGAGGTCCGGAGTTTGAGACCAGTCTGACCAATATGGAGAAACCTCATCTCTACTAAAAACACTAAATAAGGCAGGCATGGTGGTGCATGCCTGTAATCCCAGCTACTTGGAAGGCTGAGGGAGGAGAATCACTTAAACCTGGGAGGTGGAGGTTGCGGTGAGCCGAGATTGTGCCATTACACTCCAGCCTGGGCAACACGAGCAAAACTCTGTCTCAAAAATAATAATAATAATAATAATGTTCAAATTGAGAGCCAAGTCAAGAATGCAATCCCATTTACAATAGCAACAAAAAATAATAATAAAATACCTAGAAATCCATCTAACCTAGGAGGTGAAAAATCTTTACAAGGGGAAGCATAAAACATTGCTTAAAGAAATCATAGATGACACAAACAAGGATCATGAATTGAACTAATCAATATGATTACAATGATCATTAAAACGACCATACTGTCCAAAGCAATCTACAGATTTAATGCTATTCCTATCAAACTACCAATGTCCTTTCTCACAGAACTAGGAAAAACTCTTTTAAAATTCATATGGAACCAAAAAAAAGAGCCCGAATGGCCAAAGCAACCCTAAGCAAAAAGAACAAAGCCAGAGACATCACATTACCTAACTTTGAGCTATACAATAAGGCTACAATAACCAAAACAGCAGGGTACTGGTACAAAAGCAGACACATGGACAAATGGAACAGAATAGAGAACTCAGAAATAATGCCAATAGCAGTAATCTGATCTTCAACAAAGTTGACAAAAATAAGCAATGGGGAAAGTACTCACTATTCAATACATGGTGCTGGGATAGCTGGCTAGCCATCTGCAGAAGAATGAAACGAGACACCCACCTCTCACCGTTTACAAAATTTAACTCAAGAGGATTAAATATTTAAGTGGAAGACCTCGAACCACAGGAATCCAAAAGAAAACCTAGAAAACACCATTCTGGACATTGACCTTGGGAATTACTTTATGACTAAGTCCTCAAAAGCAATTGTGACAAAAACAAAAATAGACAAATGGGACCTAATTAAACTAAAGGGCTTCTGCACAGCAAAAGAAACTTTTAGCAGTGTAACCAGACAACCTACACAATGGGAGAAGATATTCACAAAATATGCATCTGGCAAAGGTCTAATATCCAGAATCCATAAGGAACTTAAACAATTGAAGAAGCAAAAAGCAAACTCATTGAAAAATGGGCAAAAGATAAGAACACACGCTTCTCAAAAGAAGACATATAAGCAGTCAACAAACATAAGAAAACATGCTTCACATCACTAATCATCAGAGAAGTGCATATCAATCCATAATGGGATGCTATCTCATATTAGGCAGAATGGCTATTATTAAACAGTCAAGAAACAACAGATGCTGGTGAGGCTGTGGAGAAAAGAGAACACTTATATACTGTTGGTGGAAATGCAAATTTCTTTAGCCATTGTGGAAAGCAATTTGGAGATTTCGCAAAGAACTTAAAACAGGACACAACCATTTGACACAGCAATTCCATTACTGGGTACATATCTAAAAGAAAAATAAATTGTTCCACCAAAAAAATTCATGCACTTGCATGTTCCTTGCAATACAGTACACAATAGCAAAGACATGGAATCAACCTAGGTGCCCATCAATGGTGGGCTGGATAAAGAAAACATGTACGTATACACCATGGAATATGACACAGCTATAAAAAAGAATGAAATCATGCTCTTCGCAGCAACATGGATACGGCTGGAGCCCATTATCCTAAGCAGGATATTGGAATTAACATAGGGACAGAAAACTAAATACTGCACATTCTCACTTATAATTGGGAACTGAACTTTGGGTACTCACGGACATAAAGATGGTGAAAATAGACACTTGAGACTACTAAAAGGGGAATAAGGGAGGTGGGACAAGGGTTGAAAAACTAACTATTGGATACTACGCTCAGTACCTGGGGGATGGGATCAATTGTACCCCAAACCTCAGCATCATGTGATATACCCAGGTAACAAACCTGTACATGTACCCCCTTGAATCTAAAATAAAAGCTGAAATTTAAAAATAACACAAAGGCAAAAATAGGTTAAGAGTAAATGGATAGAAAGTTATATTCCATGGAAATGCAATATAATCATAAGAAAGCCAGAGTGCCATTTAACAAAGTAGACTTCTGGAAAAGGAATATTAACAGAGACTTTAAAAGGACATTTTATAATGAAAAAATGGTCAATGCATCAGCAAGATTTAACCATCATAAGTGTGACTATACCTAATCATTATGTGTTGCTTAACGATGGAGATAAGTTCTCAGAAATGCATCATTTGGCAATTTTGTAGTAGTGCAAACATCATAGAATGTGCTTACACAGCCATAGATGATACAGCCTACTGCACATCTAGGTTATATGGTATAGCCTATCGCTCGTAGGCTGCAAAACGTACAGCATGTTACTGTCCTGAATACGCAGGCAATTGTAACACAATGGCAAGTATTTGTGTATTTAAACATATGCAAACATATAAAAGGTACAGTAAAAACAAGGTATTATAAACTTATGGGACCACCATCATATATGCTGTCTGTTGTTAACCAAAACATTGTTATGCTGTGCTTGACTGTAGTTTCAAAATAAATGAAGTAACAGCCGATAAAACTAAAAGGAGAAATAGACAAATACACAAGTTTAGTTGGAAAGTTAAACACTACTTTCTTAGTAATTGATATAACAATTAGAGAGAAACTCAGTAGCAATATACGTGACATGAACAATCCTATCATTTAACTTGATAGAATAAACATGTACAGAACACTACAGAAAACAACTACACAATACAATTTTTTTTGCAAGTGGAAAATTCCCTAAGATAGATTATATGCCAGGACATAAAACCATAAAACAGGTCTGTGGAAATATGCAGTGTATGTTCTCAGACAACAGTAGAATAAAACCGAAACTCAACAACCAAAAGATAGCTAGAAAATTCAAAATTATTTGGACATTAAGTATCATACTTCTAAATTGTGCATAAACCAAAGAAGACAAATCATAAACAAAATTAGAAAATATTTTGAACTGGAATGATAATGCACAACATATTAAACTTTTGAAATGCTTTAAAATTTCTAGACTTAAATGCTTATATTTGGTGAAAAGAATCTAAAACCAAAAACCTAACCTTCCAACTTAAAAAGCTAAAAAGGTAGAGCAAATCAAATCCAAAATAAGTAGAAGGAAAATATTCAAATTTATAAAGTAGAAAAACAATTGAGAGGATTAATGAAATTTAAAAAGCATCTTTTCAGAAGATTAATGAAATTTATAAAATTCCAGCTGAATAATGATGAAGTCTGACAAATGGAATGACTGTATCAGGGATGCACATTTAAATTAATGAGAGATATTATCACTTACCTGAAAAGGGTTTACCCATTTATAATACACTGAGGTTTATGAAAACACCATTTTTGCAAGTCCTCTTAGACATTAGATATTAATCTTTTTATTCTTTAATTAAAATTTTTTATTGTTTTAGTTTTTATTTCCAATGATGATTAGAGAGTTGAGAATCTTTGATGTATTTATTGGCATTTTGTATTTTTTTCTTCCATGATCTGATCTTTGTTTTTTTCTTATTGCTTTGCAGAAGCTCTTTTGATGTTCTGGACAGTAAGATTTTGCCTGTGATATATTTATGTGGCATGTATTTCTTTCTTGTGTGTTGCATCTCTCTCTTTTTTTTGAGGCGGAGTCTTGCTCTGTCACCCGGGCTGGAGTGCGGTGGCCGGATCTCAGCTCACTGCAAGCTCCGCCTCCCGGGTTTACGCCATTCTCCTGCCTCAGCCT
>NW_012115154.1:13080094-13089328 GCF_000951035.1 Colobus angolensis palliatus | reverse complement strand
TGTCAAGATCATGCCACTGCACTCCAGCCTGGAGACCCTGTCATTAAAAAAAAAAAAAAAAATTAAAAAAATTTATAATATTATTCCAAACAATGCTATAATAAAAGTGCTCTGCAGTGAAATAAGTTTCGAAAATACTGTACACTATCACCAATATCCTTTGGGGTTTATAGCACATTATTCACTTTTAGGTATCTTCTGAGGAACGCAAGTAAAGAAGCTGCTTAGGCTAGGCGCGGTCACCCATGACTGTTATCCCAGCACTTTGGGATTACAACACCCAGGTGGGTGGAGTGCTTGAGCTTGAGTTTTATGCCAGCCTGGGCAACATGGCAAAACCCTGTCTCATAAAAAAATACAAAAATGATCTGGGTGTAGTAGTACCCACCTTAGTCCCGGCTACTCATGAGGCTGAGATGTGAGGATCGCTTGAGCATGGACAGCAGTGGTTGCATTGAGCCAAGATCGTGCCACTGAACTCCAGCCTGGGCAACTACAGAATAGTGTTAAGTTATTGTGATTCTCCTGCCTCAGCCTCCCGACTAGCTGGGATTACAAGTGCACACCACTACACCTGGCTAATTTTTTGTATTTTTAGTTGAGACGGGATTTCACTATGTTGACCAGACTGGTCTTGAACTCCTGACCTCGTGATCTGCCCGTCTCGGCCTCCCAAAGTGCTGGGATTACAGGCTTGAGCCACCGCGCCCGGCCCTACATCTCTCTTAATTTTGTTTTATACTCTATAGAGGTTTAAATATTTTAGTCAAATCTAAGTTGACTTACGAGTTTTGTGATTACTGTGGAAGCTCTTCACTATAATAATTTTCTTAAAAATCTTTATTCAGTAATTGGATTTGACTTTTATATTTAGCTTTTAGAAATGTATCTTGTATGGTATGAAGTAGAAATTGACTTTTGCTCATTTCCATGTATAGACAATTATATCAAGAATATTTATTAAATACACCACTATACTTTTTCCTCTATGGTAAAACATCACCTTTATCATAAACTAAATTCCCACATATATTACTTTGTTTTTGAACTCTATTTTGTTCTTTCAAGCTATATAACTATTTCTATGCCAATGCTACATGGTAGCATTATTAATTATCATGGTAATATATGGTTTTCTATAGGTAGCAGGAAAAAGTTTTCATTAAACATATTTTTGAGACTTTGAAAAGTATTGTACTACGTTTATTAGAGTTACTTGGGGAACTTTTTCTTTCTTTCTTTTTTTTTTTTTTTTTGAGATGAAATCTCGCCCTGTCGCCCAGGCTGGAGTGCAGTGGCATAATCTTGGCTCGCTGCAACCTCCGCCTCCTGCAAGTGATTCTCCTGCCTCAGCCTCCCGAGTAGCTGGGATTACAGGCATTCCCCACCACACCTAGCTAATTTTTTGTATCTCTAGTAGAGACGGGGTTTCACCATGTTGGCCAGGCTGCTCTCAAACTCCTGACCTCATGATCCGCCCGCCTTGGCCCCACAAAGTGCTGGGACTACGGGCATAAGCCACCGCGTCCGGCCAGGGATTTTTTTTTTTTTTTTAACATCATGAGTCTTCTCATTTAAGAAAATGGGAACAGTTTTTATTTATAAAAGCCTTCAAAAAAAAAGGGGGACCAATTTATATTATACTTTCTTGTTCTTTTTTTAAAATTTATTTATTTCTTTTCTTGAGACAGAGTCTTGCTCTGTTGCCCAGGTTGGAGTGCAGTGATGCGATCTAGGCTCACTGCAATCTGCTCCTCCTGGGTTCAAGTGATTCTCCTGCCTCAGCCTCCCCAGTAGCTGGGACTACAGGCGGGTGCCGCCACGCCCGGCTAATTTTTTGTATTTTTAGTAGAGACAGGGTTTCACCATGTTGGCCAGGATGGTCTTGATCTCCTGACGTCGTGATGCACCTACCTCGGCCTCCCAAAGTGGTGGGATTACAGGCGTGAGCCACCGCGTCCAGTCTTATACTTTATTTTTCTAATGGTGGAATTAGAAATTTTTTTGAAGCTTTTATTTATTTTAGGTTTGGGTACATGTGCAGGTTTGTTATATCAGATACCAGTAAGTTGTGTGTCATGGGGGGATGGTGTACAGATTATTTCATCACTTGGATAGTAAGCATAGTAAGTAGGTAGTTTTTCAATCCTCACCCACTTCCCACTATCCATCCTCAAGTAGGCACATGTGTCTTTTGTTCTCTTCTTTGTGTCCGTGTGTACTTAATGCTTAGCTTTCACTTAGAAGTGAGAACATGTGATATTTGGTTTTCTGTTCCTGCGTTAATTCACTGAGGATAATGGCCTCCAGCTTCATCTGTGTTGCTGCAAAGTACATGACTTGTTCTTTTTTTATAGCTTTGTAGTATTCCGTGGCATATATGTACCACACTTTCTTTATCCAGTCTACCATTGATGGGCATTTAGGTTGATTCCATGTCTTTGCTACTGTGAATAGTGCTGTGATGACTGTATACGTGCATGTATCTTCATGGTAGAACGATTTATTTTCCTTTGGGTGTATATTTTTGTAGGCTCTGCAAACTTCTAAAATCTATTGATTGAAATATACATAATCATCAAGACTGCCGTAAATTCGGTGAGGTTTTTATGTAAGTTTATTATAGTATTCATTTCATTTTTGTTTTTTGTTTTTGAGACAGTCTCACTCTGTGGCCCAGGCTGGAGTGCAGTGGCACAATCGGCTCACTGCTACCTCTGCCTACTGGGTTCAAGCAAGCCTCCCAAGTATCTGGGATTACAGGCGCCCAACACCCCACCAGGATAATTTTTGTATTTTCAGTAGAGACCGGGTTTCACCATGTTGTCCAGGCAAGTCTCGAATTCCTGACCTCAGGTGATCCGCCAGCCTCGGCCTCCCAGAGTGCTGAGATTACAGGCTTGGGCCACCACATCCAAATATATAAAATGAATATGGCATTCATTTTAAATTTACTTTCCTCCCCCTTAACTAGTCTTATCTTTCCCCATCTTAGTAAATGAAACTACTATATGCTTTGTTGCAAAAGCTAAAAATTTAGGAGTCAAATCTCTCACACTCTATATCTAATGCATAACCAAAATGTCAATTCTGGTCCCAAAATATTTTCCAGATCTTTTCACTATGTTCACTCTAGATCAATTTGCCATTATTTGTTAATAGATGTATCAATTAGGACAAAGGGTGAGTATCATATAACCAACTCTTGCCCCCTCGTCCCTCAAAAAACCCCAACTAAATATGAGTGGCTTAAACAAGATAGAGCTTTCATAAACAGAAGAGTGGTTTAACAAACAAGAAAGGAGTTTGTTCCCTTCATTACTGAGGGTCAGGTTGCTGACTCCTAAAACAAGGATTTTGTTTTGTTTTGTTTTAGATGGAGTTTCACTCTTTATTGCCCAGGCTGGAGTGCAATGGTGCGATCTGTCGGCTCACCACAACCTCCGCCTCCTGGGTTCAAGTGATTCTCCTACCTCAGTCTCCTGAGTAGCTAGGATTACAGGCATGTGCCACCACGCGTGGCTAATTTTGTATTTTTAGTGGAGACAGGGTTTCTCCATGTTGGTTAGGCTGGTCTCGAACTCCCGACCTCAGGTGATACGCCCGCCTCGACCTCCCAAAGTGCTGGGATTACAGGCACGAGCCACCATGCCCAGCTAAAGATGTTTTCTATTATGCCAGTGACTTTCTGACTGTAGGGTGTTGATGCCTGGGAGTTTACGGAGTGATTACCAAGTGTCCCCAAATTTTTATGTACTAAATATTATCCATAGATTAAATAAATGGTAGTATTGATTTAGTTTATATTTATTCTATGATATAGTAGACACTGCTGTGTGATATGTACACCTTATGTTGGCTAATGAATCCTTCACAAATTTATATATATATATATATAGAGAGAGAGTGTTTACTATGCACTATGTACTGTGTTTGACAGTGAAAATATAGCAATGAATAGATCAGGCCAAATCCCTTCCTTGCCATGGAAGAGAAAGTCAATAAATAACTTAACAAGTGTTCCCAAAAAGAAAAACTGTGATAAGAGAGAGTAATTAGAGGAAGTTGTTTTAAATTAAAAAATCAAAGAAGGCTTCTTTGAAGAGGTGCTATGTAAGCTTAGAATGAGCCAATTATGTGAATAAGTGGGAAAAAGAGAATGAACATTCTAGCAGAGGGAAAAGTAATAGAAAAGACTTGTTCAAAAACAGAAAAGAAGCAAGTTTGACTGGTACTTCAAGCATAAAAAGAATGGTGCAGAGTAAGATTGGAGATAGAGAAAAGCCAGTTTATTCAGGGCCTTTTCAGTATGCATTTTATTCTAAAATTAGCTGATGAGTTTTCAGCAAATTGATATGATTTGTTTCAGAATTTAAAAAGAACTTGGACTATGGTTTGATGTCAATGTGCAGTAAATACAGGGAGAGATGAATCTCCAATCAAAGGTTCTATTTGGGAATAATATACAAAAAAATTGCAATTTGGGATACACAAACCAGGGTAGCCCCCAGGTGTGTCCAAAGAATGAAGGGAAAGGCCAGGGTTTTATTGGGGAAAAAGAGGAAGGTTAGGTAAGGGGGTGCTGTCAGTATCTTACAGGAACTGGTGAGTGGCAGCAGTTACTAAGTAAAATTTATGAACTGAAAGTCTTAGCAGGCCTTCGATGTTTTGGATTAGGTTTGTGAGACAGCTCTTGAGGCAGGTATTTGTGACCGTTAGGCAGGAATCTAGACCCAACATGGCAGCGTTACCTGGCGTAGCAGGCCTTTTGTTAAAGACTCCTTTCACCCTTGTACACACCCGCAGACTTTCATGCGTCAGAGTTCCGGCTGGGCAACCACACTCCCCCATGACCTGCAGCTCACCTGCATTCCACAAGTTCATAAACAGCAGTTTCGGTTGACAGTTTCCAAAGACCCCTTCCTCATGACCCTTACTCAACTCCTGCCCTAGTAGTTTCAAGACCCCCCAGGCCCTGTTTGCACAACCAGCTTCCCTACCTCTCAGGCTATAAGAAGCCCCTACCCTCCTCCCTCAGTGCGACTTCCTCGGCCCACGCCTTTGGACCGAGGAACCTCGCCCGCAAGCCCTAATAAAAGGCTATTCTCACTGCCATTTGCCTTGTGTCTATGTTCCCAGTTCGGCTCCAGTCTCAGTTTACCTTTACAGTGACATGCGTGCTATTGCCTATGGTCCCCTGACTCTGTTTTAATTGGGTATGCCAAAAATGACTCCATTTTGCATAATCATTGTTCACAGTGGGTACTAAGATCAGAGGGGACAAAGGTAGAAAAGGGTCACACGGCAGAAAAGGGTCATATGGTCATCTGGGTGTGGCACAAACTAGTTGACTAGTTTGCTTTCCACATCTGTTCTCCTTTTTCTGTTTAGTAATAGCCTCAGTTTTTACCGGGCCATATCACTTCCGTGAACCCCGAAAATTTGAGACAGGTCTCAGTTAATTTAGAAAGTTTATTCTGCCAAGGTTGGGGACGCACCTGTGACTGTCTCAGGAAGTCCTGAGGACAGGTGCCCAAGGTGTTCAGGACACAGCTTGGTTTTATACGTTTTAGGTAGACACGAGACATCAATCAATATGTATGAACTACATTACTTCCGTGCAGGAAGGCAGAGACAGCTCAAAGCAAGGCTCCCCGACTGAGGGCTTCCAGGTCACAGGTAGGAGAGAGACAGATGGTTCCATTCTTTGGAGTTTCTGATAAGTCTTTCCAATGGAGGCAATTAGAATATGCATCTATCTCTGTGGGCAGAGGAATGACTTTGAATAGAATGGGAGGCAGATTTGCCCCAGGGGTTCCCAGCTTGAAGAGGCCCAAGATATTTTCCTTTCAAGCTTCTCATCTAAAAGACTCCATTTTCCAGCTGTCCCTAAAGCTAGATTGAAGACATGTGATTAAGTCCTGAACAATTAGTTTTAAGCAAAAGTAGAGTGTGAAACTTTCAGGAAGCTTCTAACATTGCCTGAGCCCTGTACTGAAAAACAGTGATGATTGATAAGTTCCTTCACCCTTTTGTTTTCTGAAACCCATCCCTAGCCCCGCCTTGCCTTTTGTGCTCCATGAACGAATTACCTCAAAGAACTACCCTTTCTCACATGAGGTAGATAAGAGTCTGTGTCTCTTTCTCCTGGCTTCTGTAATTCTCTCAGATGACTCCCTTGTTTTTGCCTGAACCTGCTGACAAGGTCATTCATGAACTCTCCAAGTCCCCATTGTTTGTGTCATAAATGATTTAGCTGAGATTAGAACAGTTTGTCTGTTTGAAACTAGCCAAACACTGGCATAAACATTGCCTGTTCCGCCAACCTACCAGGACTTCCCCTGATTGTAAAACAACCCCAAATGGCAATCGCCCCACGTCTACTCCTTTCTATAAAAGTCTAAGAAGGGCTGGGCACAGTGGCGTATGCCTGTAATCTCAGTGCTTTGGGAGGTGGAGGTGGGAGGACTGCTTGAGGACATGAGTTCAAGAGGAGCCTGGGCAACATACCAAGGCCCTGTCTCTCCAAAAAAAAAAAAAAAAAGAACCAGGTGTGGTGGCATGCACCTATAATTCGAGCCACTCAGGAGGCTGAGGCATGAAAATTGCTTGAGGCTGAGACAGGAGAACCACTTGAACCCAAGAGGCAGATGTTGCAGTGTGTCAAGATCATGCCACTGCACTCCAGCCTGGAGACCCTGTCATTAAAAAAAAAAAAAAAAATTAAAAAAATTTATAATATTATTCCAAACAATGCTATAATAAAAGTGCTCTGCAGTGAAATAAGTTTCGAAAATACTGTACACTATCACCAATATCCTTTGGGGTTTATAGCACATTATTCACTTTTAGGTATCTTCTGAGGAACGCAAGTAAAGAAGCTGCTTAGGCTAGGCGCGGTCACCCATGACTGTTATCCCAGCACTTTGGGATTACAACACCCAGGTGGGTGGAGTGCTTGAGCTTGAGTTTTATGCCAGCCTGGGCAACATGGCAAAACCCTGTCTCATAAAAAAATACAAAAATGATCTGGGTGTAGTAGTACCCACCTTAGTCCCGGCTACTCATGAGGCTGAGATGTGAGGATCGCTTGAGCATGGACAGCAGTGGTTGCATTGAGCCAAGATCGTGCCACTGAACTCCAGCCTGGGCAACTACAGAATAGTGTTAAGTTATTGTGATTCTCCTGCCTCAGCCTCCCGACTAGCTGGGATTACAAGTGCACACCACTACACCTGGCTAATTTTTTGTATTTTTAGTTGAGACGGGATTTCACTATGTTGACCAGACTGGTCTTGAACTCCTGACCTCGTGATCTGCCCTCCTCGGCCTCCCAAAGTGCTGGGAGCCACCGTGCCCCGCCCTAAGGTAATTTTTATATGCACTGGAAAACCCAAAAAATGTGTGCAGCTGACTTAATTGCGGTATCTGGAATCAAACCCACAGTATTTCCAAGGTATGGCTGTATTAAAAAGAATGAGCTAGACAAATATGGCCTCATGTGCCATATTTATGGCACATGTGGAATTAATATTTTAATTCCACTCATGTGGAAAAATGTCACCAACAGAGTAAATTTTGTAAATGTAAATGGTAGAATAGCCGGGCGCGGTGGCTCATGCCTGCAATCCCAGCACTTTGGGAGGCCGAGGTGGGCGGATCACAAGGTCAAGAGACCAAGACCATCCTGGCCAACACGGTGAAATCCTGTCTTTACTAAAAATACAAAAATTAGCTGGGCGTGGTGGCATGCACCTGTAGTCCCAGTTACTAAGGAGGCTGAGGCGGGAGAATTGCTTGAACCTGGGAGGCAGAGGTTGCAGTGAGCCGAGATTGTGCCATTGCACTCCAGCCTGGAGACAGAGCGAGGCTCCATCTCAAAAAAAAAAAAAAAAGAAGAAGAAATGGTAGAATAGTCTCACTTCTGTTTTTGATTATGCATAGAAAATGGATTTGGAAAGTCATAGAAAAACTGAATTGTTAAAATGACCTCTGAGAAAAAGGGATATAGTAGGTAGGAGCCAATAGGGTGAGAGTGATACCAATTTTTATATCATGTACTTTTTAAATTATATTAATACATTAAAAAATATATATATATTAAAGAAGTTTAAGATGTTTATAAAAATGTATATTAAAATAAATTTAATGAGTGATTTAAAATAAATTTACCTTTGGGGCTTCCAAGGAAAGCAGGATAAATACAAACACGCGTGCATACATACATACGTGGAACAATTTTCAGGGGAGAGATTCCAAATCTTCAACAAAATTTTCAATTGATTCTATGCTCCCAAAAAGATTAATACTGATGGTAAACAGGTCCACAGTATGACTCCACAAAGTAGGAAGGAACTCCAAGTAGTAAGTTACTTCGTTTTCTCCAGGGTACAAAGAAGGCTCTTCTGTCTTCCTCACCAAATATTCTCTGGCTCTGCCCTCATTTTCTTATACTGGTGGCATTCAAAATATATGGTATATTTGCCGGGCGTGATGGCTTATGCCTATAATCTCAGCACTTTGGGAGGCCACAATGGGCGGATCTCTTGAGGCCAGGAGTTTGAGATCAGCCTGGCCAACATGGTGAAAACCCATCTATACCAAAATTACAAAAGTTAGCCAGGCATGGTAGCACAAATCTGTAGTCCTAGTTGCTCAGGAGGCTGAGGCATGAGAATCACTGGAACCCAGGAGGAGGAGGTTGCAGTAAGCCAAGATGGTGAGATTGCAGCAATTCAGTTCCATCTTCAGGCTCCACTTCCAATTCTAGTTCTCTTGCTATTTCTACCACATCTGCAGTTACTTCCTCCACTGAAGTCTTGAGCCTCTCAAAGTCAGCCATGAGGATTGGAATCAACTTCTTCCAAACTTCCATTAATTTTGATATTTTGACCTCCTCCCTTGAATCATGAATGTTCTTAATGGTATCTAGAATGGCGAATCCCTTCTAGAAGGTTTGCAATGTACTGTACCCAGATCCATCAGAGGAATCACTGTCTATGGCAGCCACAGTATTACAAAATGTGTTTTTTAAATGATAAGACTTGAATGTAGAAATCACTCCTTGATTCATGGTCTGCAGAATGGATGTGTTAGCAGGCATGAAATCATTAATTGCCACCAGAGTTTTTGGGTGACCAAGTGCACTATTAATGAACAGTAAAATTATTTATTTATTTATTTTGAGGCGGAGTCTCGCTCTGTTGCCCGGACTGGAGTGCAGTGGCCGGATCT
>NW_012115154.1:13075705-13079405 GCF_000951035.1 Colobus angolensis palliatus | reverse complement strand
TATATATATATACCATGTGCCATGGTGGTTGCACCTATCAACCTGTCATCTAGGTTTTAAGCCCTGCATGCATTCGATTATTTTTCCTAAGATTTAGTATAATTTTTTTTTGTTGTTTGTTTGTTTGAGATTGAGTCTCGCTCTGTTGCCCAGGCTGGAGTGCAGTGTTGTGATCTTGGCTCACTGCAACCTCCGCCTCCCAGGTTCAATCAATTCTCCTGCCTCAGCCTCCTGAGTAGCTGAGATTACAGGCGTAACGTCACTATGCCCAGCTAATTTTTGTATTTTTAGTAGAAACGGGGTTTCACCATGTTGGTCAGGCTGATCTCAAACTCCTGACCTCGTGATCTGCCCGCCTCAGCCTCCTAAAGGGCTGGGATGACAGGCGTGAGCCACCCTTCCTGGCCAGATTTAGCATAACTCTTAAAGGCTCCAGGAATTTCAAAATGGTAAACAAGTATTGGCTTCAATTGACAACCACCAGCTACATTAGGCCTTAACAAGTGAGTCAGCCTGTCCTTTGAAGCTTTGAAGCCAGGCATTGACTTTTCCTCTCTCTCTAGCTATGAAAGTCTTAGATGTCATCTTCTCCCAATATAAGGTTGTTTCATCTCCATGAAAAATTCTCCCTTAGAATGGCACCTTCATCAATGATCTTAGCCAGATTTTCTAGTCAGCTTGCTATAGCTTCTTCACCAGTACTTACAGCTTCACCTTGCTCTTTTATGTTATGGAGATGACTTCTTTCCTTAAACCTCATGAACCTCTGCTATCTTCAAACTTGTCTTCTGCAGTCTACTCATTTCTCCCAGACTTTAGAGAATTGAGAATCAGGGCCTTGCTCTGGATCAGGCTTTGGTTCAAGGTAATGTTGTTGGTTGTATCTTCTACACGGACCACTCAAACTTTCTTCATAGCAATAAGGCTGTTTATCTTTCTTATCATTTACTTGTTTAGTGGAGTAGTACTTTCAGTTTTCTTAAAGAATTTTTGCTTTGCATTCACAACTTGGCTAACTGATACAAAAAACCTAGCTTTCTTTTGATAAAACTTTCTCACTAATCTTATCATTTCTAGCTTTTGATTTTAAAGTGAGACACATGCAATTCTTCCTTTCACTTGAACACTTAGGCCATTGTGGGGATATAAAATGGCCTAATTTCAACATTGTTGTGTCTTAGGGAATAGGGAGGCCCAAGGTGAGAGAGATACAGGAGAATGTACTGGTGCTGGGGCAGTCAGAAACGTACAACATTCATCTATTAAGTTTGCCGTCTTACAGGGGCATAGCTGGTGGCACCCCAAAACAATTACAAGAGTTAACATAAAAAATCACTGAACACATAATGATAATATATATAATATTAATGGAAATGTTTGAAGTATTGTGAAAATTACCAAAATATGATGCAGAGACATGAAGCGGGTGTATGCTTTTGGAAATATGTTGCAGATAGACCTGCTTGATGCAGGGTTGCCACAAAATTTCAATTTGTAAAAAATGCAGTATCTGTAAAGCACAATAAAGCTAAACACAATAAAAGGAGGTATGCCTGTAATTCCTGGTATGAAGTACCATCGGTCTCCATTTTTTCCCCATTACTTGTTAATCTGTTTCACATTTACTGGACTTCTCTTGGTGAGACACACTGTGAGGCTGGAGAAATAGCAGAGAAGGAGACAGACATGGCTCCTGCCCTTAGAGAGCCAGCTCTCTAGTAGGGGGAGACACATCATTAAGAAGTAAACTGTGCTAGAGTGAGGTTTCAAAGGCGAACAATTAAATTTTGGTCCTTGTTCTCCTGGAGCCTACATTTTAGGGTAATTAAATAAAATATAAAAGACCTCAACACTGACTGGAACATAATAATTGATTAGTAAATGTAAATTTTTGTTACTGCTTAAAATATCGGTTACAATCTGCCATTGAATTCATTGTTTAAGATTGCGTTCTGAATACTGGTGATGTGTTTTTGCCATTTGACTACCTTTTATAATTTGCTCTGCCTGTTTATATCCTTGGTTATGATTTTTCTGGGTTGGCCTTTACTAATGGACATGTAGTTCTGAGGCAGGAGAACAGGGTCTGGAGGCAGGGAATGTAAGGCCGCTTCATGCTGACTTCCTGGAAATAAATCAAATTGAAATACTTCAGCAATGACAGGAAGCATCCTCTCCATTTACATAAGGCTTATATCCAGTAAATGAGTTTGAACTTTACTTCATCCTCTTCATTTACATAGAGCATATGCCAAATAACCAATGGAAACCTCTAGAGGGCATTTAAACCCCAGAACATTCTCTAACAGCACTCTTGAGCTCCTATGCTTGGGGTCTCCTAACCTATGGGGTGTACTTTCATCTTCAATAAATCTCTGCTTTTTTTTTTCCTTCATTCTTTCCTTGCTTTGTTTGTGCATTTTGTCCAATTCTTTGTTCAAGACACCAAGAACCTGGACACATCAACTGGTCACAGCTCTTCATTGAATAAACACATGACAACCACTTGTCTACTACATGTGCTGATAGTTTCCTTGTACCCCAGTTGTCTTTTAGGTTCGTTAAGGTCATATTTAAACATGGACTTTTGAGATTTGTTGTAGCTCAACCTGTATATAAACATTTAGGCTTCCTCCTTCTTTGGGTCTTTTCTTGTGGACTCCCATGCACATAGCTGTAAGCTTTTCTCCTGTTAAACTGTCTTATGTCAATTTGACCTCTTAGGCCCAGGTGGAAACCTTAAGAGGGTAGAGGGAGATTAGGTTTGCTCAGTATTGGAAAAGCCTGTATTGCAAGAGTGACGCTTTGCAGCTGCAGTCTTGAAGTTTCTTCCAACAAAAAAAAAATTCTGTTTCCACAAAGCAAAGGAAGGAAAGCTCTTAACGGAGTGTTCCCTAAATAAATAAAGTTTTGTTGTTGTTGTTTTTTGAGATGGAGTCTCACGCTGTTGCCCAGGCTGGAGTACAGTGGTGTGATCTCGGCTCACTGCAACCGCCGCCTCCCGGGTTCAAGCGATTCTCCTGCCTCGGCCTCTCGAGTAGCTGGGATTACAGGCGAGCGCCACCATGCCCAGCTAATTTTTTGTATTTTTAGTAGAGACGAGGTTTCACCATGCTGGCCAGGCTGGTCTGGAACTCCTGAACTTGTGATCCGTCCGCCTCGGCCTCCCAAAGTGCTGGGATTACAGGCGTGAGCCACCGCACCCAGCCAGGAAGGAAAGCTTTTAACCTGACAGCTCAGGGAGGACACCGGTAAGCAGCACTGTGTAGTTTTGTTTGGCTCGGAAGCCAGGTCAAGCATGGGTGATGGGGAATTCGCCACTTAATTTGGAGCAAATGGTGGCCTCCTTGCTAAAGCTGACTGAGTGCAGAGGGCCCGGCAGCAACGCTACAGCTAGCAGAACCAGCCCAGAGAACGCAGCATTGGAGACTTGAGGCGGGTGGTGCCGGACACAGAGCACGGGGCGCGGCTCCCACTTGCCTCCGGCTCCCGGAAGCGGGCGGGGCCACCTCGCGTCCCGGGGGCTAAAACCTGCGAGCGAGGACCGCGCGCCGAGGCTCCTTAGCCGCGCGCCGAGCGGTTGATCGCCGTAGCTCCCGCAGCCTGCGCTCCCCACTCTGTGGCTCCATCCGCCATTGTGTAAGTGCGACTGCCGCCAGGCGCGCGGGCCGCGGCAGGGGGCGGCCGCCTCTCGCTCCCC
>NW_012115154.1:13066669-13068445 GCF_000951035.1 Colobus angolensis palliatus | reverse complement strand
AGCGCCAGGTGCCGCGCCGCCGCTCAGCTGGCTACTGGGTCCCGAAGCGCGCTGCTGCCGAGTGCCGGGTTCAGGCGTCTCCCGTGCTGTTGGTTTTGCGCAGTGTTTAAATAGAACTGAGAAAGTCTAACTTCACTTTTTTTTTTTTTTTTAAATGCAGAGGCCAATAATCCGTTATGGAGCATGCCTTTACCCCGTTGGAGCCCCTGCTTTCCACTGGTACTGTATTTCTTTCCACGTTTTAGTGTCACTGACATGCCCCTCCCCAGCGACGGGAACAGGTCGAAAGGACGGGGCTCTAGAGCCAGCGTGACTTCCAGCCTGGGTTCTGTCCCTGATTTCCTAGCTCTGTACCGCTAAGCATATCAGCCTCTCGCCGGCCTCATTTTCCTTATCTGAAAAATGAGCTTACGTATCAGTCCTTGCTGTGAGGACGAAATGACACGATATGGTGTGTATAGTCCGCCTGGAGCCCAGTAAGCTCTTCCCGGCTGTTGCGCCTCCACCAGCAGCACGAACAAATCTGGAACATAGCGGAACATTAGACATTACAGACATTAAGGACGGTCATCGTTGCTTGACCGTGATGCATTTTTAATCCATTCAAAGTGCCCCGAGCTTACCTAATAAAAGATTGGTAAGTGGGTATATCAAGTGCTTTAAATGTATATAACACTCAGGATTTTAATTCTTCTAAGATTTGAAATTACTGTGTAACCGAGTGCAGGCTGGGCTGCTCCGCTGCTTGCCGAGCCAATCAACAAGGACGAAGTGCCCGGAAAGGAAAGTGACTACTTTCCAAAGCTAGCAATGGGGAAGTGGCCCAAGCTTCTGCCTTAAAGAAACCATTTCAAATTTGGAGAAAATGCAAGGGCTTAAAAAAGGAGAGCTTGGCATTGGGGCTCGGAGGCCCCAGTCTCTGTGACTTGCTCAGATATTTATCTCGGGTTGTTGCCTCATCTGCTGAATGGGTTGGCGCCATCTGGAGTATAACTGGGTTGCAAATTAACTGCAGCCTTGAAGTAATCTCCAGGTGGAGGAGAATTCAATAGTCGCCTGAATTGTTTCAAGATTAGTCTCTGGAAGTTCAGACGAACACATAATTAGATAAGGGAAACGTTGTGTAAGGGGGTGCGTGGGGGAAAGAAGGAGAGCAAAGACTATCATCTCATTGTTAAAGGTAAGACAAGGCATGGCACAGGAAAGAGAAAAAGTTTTGAAAACAAGACATTTGGGTACTTCACTTGGAAATAGATGGAATGAATGAGTTTGAGACAGGTTGTTAGCCTTCATTCTTGTGTAATTGATTACTGTGGGATAATTTGGTAATGTTAAAGTATTTTTAATTATTAGTTTTTATTTTCTCATTTATAACTTTCATAAATTTAAACAGAAAGCTTAATTGTTTAAATGTTTACATTTGTTTTCTATCAACATGCATTCATGGGTCTTGTTTAGGGCATTGAGTTTAACTTGTACGTTTTTCCACATGCTGGGAATAGTAGGTGACATTGACTCCTTACTCTCAAGTCATGTTTTTGTTTGTGACAGGGTCTTGCTTTGTTGCCCTGGCTGGAGTGCAGTGGTGCTATCATGGCTCACTGCAGCCTCGACTTTCCATGCTCAAGCGATCCTCCCACCTCAGCCTCTGGAGTAGTTAGGACTACAGGTGTGCACTACCCGACCTGGCCACTTTTTAAATTTTTTGTAAAGAAGGGGTCTCCCTATGTTGCCTAGGCTGGTCTCAAACTCCTGGGCTCAAGTGATCCCAGTCTC
>NW_012115154.1:13063814-13065909 GCF_000951035.1 Colobus angolensis palliatus | reverse complement strand
AAGATTATATTGAGGAACTGTAATATCTGAGTTTAAATCCTAGCTTTGCCACTTAATAGTTATTTGACCTTGTACTTCCATTTCTTCATCTGTAATATAGGAATACATCATAGGGTTATTATGTGTATAAATGAATTAGTACAAATCAAGCACTTAGCTTCAATAGCTATAAGCTGTTCAGCAGTAAGTTTGAGGGGAAAGCTAAAAGGCAGTTGAATCTCAGGGTGGATGCTGAGATGGAAAAGGAGGGAGCAGATAGCTCTGCCCCTTTGTTTTTATTAGAGGCTTAGTGGGGAAGGCCTTGACTGCTTAAGTCAGGACATTTGTAAGTTCCACACTGGAACAGGGCCGGTAGGGAAATGGTTATATGTGAAGTAGAGATCCAGAGAACAGAATCCAGTGATCCCTTGGGTGGTTCTCACAGTTTCCTCCTGTTGTTCCTATGGGTAAAACTATGTAGGATTCTTGCCTTATCTGTAGTTTTGACCTTGAAACAAGGATTCGGGCAAGTTTGTGATTACTCTAGATAAGTATAAGGTATTTAACAACAGAGCTGTGACTGTAAGGGCCAGTGTAATGCGGGGTCTTTTACAGTAATTCAGTAAATTTTTGAGGTTAATTTTTTATTGGAGAGATTCCCTTCATCAAACAGATTTAGTGTTTAATACTCATCTGGCAGAGAAGTTTTTCTGATAGCAGCTTCTGTGAATTTGATTTGTTGGTGTTATCTGTAATGCTTACTAAGATTCAGTATAGTGGGCAGTCCAGTAATAAAGGTAGTTCTCTACAGATTAAGAAGTTGCTAAGAAAAGTTTTGTGGACCAAAACCTTCTGGGATGATCACCAGCTCAGGGAAAGATGGAATTCTTTTTAAAATTACTTATTTTTTTTCGCAACTAAAATAAGTGCCCATTATTTAAGAAAAAACAACTGTCTACCCTAGAATGTGAAAGTTTCCTGTATTCCCTTTTCCAGAAATAGCTATTACTTCTCATACTTTAAACAAAATGGGTTCATATTACAAATTGTTTGTAAATTACTGTTTGAGGCAGTGAGTTAAAATACATAAATATTTGTTACTACAAACATATGTGCTCTTTGTTCTTTTTTTTATTTTTTTTCAAACTAAGTAAAAAGGGTATCCTAGTTACCAGACATTATCAATCTAAACATGTATGTGTTCTTTTACATTTTGTGTGTATGAATAAACAAAAATAGGCCTATTGAGTACCCTTTTCTGCACCTGTTTTCACCTACTACTTTGTTATGTCTGTGTGTATAGATATCCCAACTGTTTTGTTTTTTTAATGGGCAGTATGGACTCAAATTCACTGGGCATTCCTTTTTTTTCTTTTTGTTTTTTTTAGAGATAGGATCTTGCTGTGCTGCCCAGGCTCGAATGCAGTGGTGTGGTCATTGCTCACTGTAACCTCTGACTCCTGGGCTCAAGCAGTCCTCCTGCCTTGGCCTCGCAAAGTGTTGGGATTACAGGCATGAGCTGCTGTGCCTGGCCTCACTAGTGTTAATAGACATTTGTGTTAGTTACTTCCAGTTTGTACTGTGATAGACTACAATGCATGTCTTTGATCCTACTATTTTTCATGTTTATGTATTTTAGTAGTGTCAGTTTCTAGAAATGCAGTTGCCAGGCCAAAGGGCATGTCTGCATTTCTGGTTATCAAGAGGATCTATCAGCTAACTGGTGTATATCCTTTGGTACTAGGTGCTGAGGGGGATACAAAATTGGAAGAAGTGGTCCCTTCTATCCAGGAGTTTATGGTCTAATTGATTGTCAAGAACAAAACATAAGATTCCAGTGAGATGTTGAATTATGTATTATAGAACCCACATAGGAACTGTAGAGACCGGGATGAGAGGCAGGCTGGAGTCGGCAAATAAATCATGGGGTAAGTCCGACATCAGCTGGGCCTCCAAAAGAGCACTGGATTTAAATGGAGAGAAGCACGGAGGTCTCCAGAAGAGCATCGCAGGTGATGGGCCATCCTAGAGAGGGAGCTCAGTGCTGCATCTGGACATGAAAACGGACATGGTGGTGAGTGAGAGATAGTGTGACTAGGTTGGAGTGTGCTTATGA
>NW_012115154.1:13061742-13063212 GCF_000951035.1 Colobus angolensis palliatus | reverse complement strand
TGCATTGTAATATATAATGTATATAGGTATGTATTATTACATGTAGTATATATAGTGACAGATCACCAGGCTTTGGGGTCATGTGATCTGACAGGAGGTAGAGCTCAGCTTCACTCCTTCCTGCCCTACTGTGTGGGTGGGATCGTAACTGGTCACAGACAGTCTAGTTTACAGATGATCTGAAGTATACAGGAGGGTGTGTGCAGGTTGTATGCAGATAAGGGGGGACTACTGTACTTTAAAACTCATTTAGATGTGTCATTGATGTCATGGTTCTGATTTGCCAACCAAATATAGGTTAAAGTCCTTATCTTGAAGGCAGTTTTCAAGTGTACAGTGTATTGTTTATTAACCATAGTCACTGTGATAGTGCAGTCCCCTCTTTGTACTAAGGTAAACTCAGATACCCACTATTTCCTTATAGGAACATTTGTTCTTGCTTCAGCATTTTCCCTTAGCTCATGCTAAATTTGCCACCTAGAATGATCTTTGCCAATCCTTAGAATTATTATTCTTAAATTTTAGCCATTCTGGTGGG
Source organism: Colobus angolensis palliatus (assembly GCF_000951035.1). Classification (NCBI taxonomy): domain Eukaryota; kingdom Metazoa; phylum Chordata; class Mammalia; order Primates; family Cercopithecidae; genus Colobus; species Colobus angolensis. The sequence goes on along the minus strand of NW_012115154.1, from coordinate 13,062,674 downwards.
TGTGTATAAAGATGTCTCTGTGATTTTTGTCATTTTCCTTATGACAGATTTCTCATAACGTGTTCATTGACTTTTTGCATGCCTTCTGAAGTGCTTACGGCTCTTACTCATTTTTTCAATTAGATTGTCTTTCCTTTTTTATAAAAACGTATTTTAGGAGTTTTTAAAAAATAGATTCTGGTTGCAGTTCTTTACATTTTGATTTTCTCATTGTTAAAATAGGGAGAATGACACTTTCCAAGGAGAGTTGTGAAAATTAAACTGTGTGTTAAGCATGTAATGGTGACATGTAAGAATTCAGGCATTTTAAGTATTTTTTGTCTTTTTAAACTTTTCTTCTGAAGGGTTTTTATTTTTAAATTAATACAGAATATTTAACCGGTAAGGGTGTACTATTGCTGTTTGAGGCCTTGTAAATGTAGGTGACTTTTCGTCATGTTCTTAGACATCTAAACTTTTTGCTGTGTTCTTCAGTGCCTGTGATCATTTCAGTTTTTATCATGAAGATTTATGTTCAGAAATTACTATGCTTTAAACTTTTTTTAAAAAAGTAAAGTCTATTTACTTTAAACACTTTATAGCCAACATAAAGGTAAATAAATAGTCAAATCTCAGAACAGTAATTTGCCATGTGCTTATTTCACAAACTGAAGACACAGCAGTTACAGAGGTTTTAATTTCTAGTTTACTAAGAACACTGATCTTTTTATTTCTATTTTTTCAACTTTATTGAGGCATGATTGACAATATATATATATAAATAAATATATTTAGCCAGGAGTGGTGGCTCTCGCCTGTATTCCCAGCACTGTGGGAGGCCCACCCATCTGACTTCACTGTACTGTATTTACTTCTTTAAAGATCCTGTCTGCAAATACAGCCATGTTCTACGGTTCTGGGGGTTAGGACTTCAACTTATGAATTTGGTGGGA
>NW_012115154.1:13055471-13060082 GCF_000951035.1 Colobus angolensis palliatus | reverse complement strand
CTCCGTCTCCAAAAAAAAAAAAAAAAAAAGATATCATTAACTTTATAAGCTGTCTTTTCCACATCATCTAGACAATCAATTTCCTTTGATTCAGTGGTATTTAGTCTTGTGGCACCTGCCCCGCCATCTTTCCATGTTAACATTTTAATAGTTCCATGCCTTTAGAAACTAAAACTTCTAAAGTGAGTTAAAAAAATTATCTAAATTTATATTTTGTAGCATTATTAGAATGGGTTGTTTTTTTTTTTTTAGATGAAACAATTAAAAATATCAAGTGAGCCTGTGGGAGTGGTTTTAATATTCACAGTGATAAAATGTTACAGCATAATTACACCAAAAAAATCTGTGGGTATTGACACATTAACACCAGATATCTTTGAGGTTTTCTAGGAAAATGAGGTGTGTTTGTGCGTTAACTTCCCATCAAATAAATTTTATTTTTTTTGTTGCTGTTAGTAGAATGCATCCGAAAGTTATTCTTTGTAGGTGGCAAACAAATGCTGAAACAAATGGATTTCATTCTGCGTATTTCTGTACCTTTATCACACCATTGTCTTTGAAGGTATTCATTTTTCACAGTGGAATCGTTTCCTTTGTTTTTATGACTTCCAGTGAATTTAAGCTTTTGATTTACTCATATAGGTCATGTGTAAGGTTTTGACTTGTCAGCCCAATTGCTGCCAAAACCTTTTTTTCTTTTTTCAAAATAGGAAAACTGTTGTAGAAAAAGTTTCTTCCTAATCCAAGTACACATGCTGTGAGTGAATCCTTTGAATGGGTAGGAGGCCTTTACAACCTTTACCGTTCCTGGTGTGTGTCTTCCTTAGTAATCCTCTGAGATAGCCATCTGGTTTTTTTGCTGGAACATGTTCAGATAGCTCAGTCTTTTTGAGAAAACATGTACCGTTATTGGACAGACAACTGATGACTAAAAATGTGTATCTAAAATAAGCTGAAATTTACCTTTAGTTCTCTATTTTCCACCTTAAATAGCATAGAAGATCTTTACTTGTTTTCTACCTAATTACCCTTCAATTACTGAAAAATCTTAACCAGATCATACTCATCTGTTGAACAGTTATTTGAGTGCCTGCCTGCTGTGTACTGGGAACCATTCTAGGCATGGGAAGACATATCAACAATTTTCTTTTCATTTAATGCTTTCCAACCTATCCCAATATAGGTATCAGTGATCTGCTTCTGGAAAATCAGATGTCTTCGTCAAGAATGCTTACAGGGTCCTGTTTTCATGATTTTATTTTTATTTTTTGAAGGCAGAGTCTCACTCTACTCAGGCTGGAGTGCAGTGGCACAATCTTGGCTCATTGCAACCTCTGTCTCTTATGTTCTATCGATCCTCCTGCCCCATCCTCCTTAGTAGCTGGGGCTACAGGCGGGTGCCAGCATGCCCGGCTAATTTTTGTATTTTTAGTAGAGACTGGGTTTCGCCATGTTGGCCAGGGTTCTCTCAAACTCCTGACCTCAGGTGATCTGCCTGCCTTGGCCTCCCAAAGTGCTGGAATTACAGATGCACCACCATGCCTGGCCTGTTTTTGTTATTTTATTTTATTTTTGGAGTTAGAATCTCGCTCTGTTGCTGAGGCTGGAGTGCAGTGACACAATCTTGGCTGACTGCAACCTCTGCCTCCCGGGTTCTATCAATCTTCCTGCCTCATCCTCCTGAGTAGCTGGGATTACAGGCGCGTGCCAGCACGCCCGGCTAATTTTTGTATTTTTAGTAAAGACAAGGTTTCGCCGTGTTGGCCAGGGTTCTCTCGAACTCCTGACCTCAGGTGATCTGCCTGCCTTGGCCTCCCAAAGTGCTGGGATTACAGGTGTACCACCATGCCTGGCCTGTTTTTGTTATTTTAAATTGCAGCTTCTGCAGGATATTGAGAATCCTGAAGAGGAAGGTCTTGCTAAATCATCAGGGGAAACAATCAGTGCTTTGGGATTAAAGAAGAAAAGAGGAAGCAGGGGCAGGAAAATGGAAGGTTGCACAGTTGCATACCTTGTTTAAGTTTATAAATTTCTTTGTATGGTGCTGTAAAATCTTGTTACTTACATTGAAATTCTTAGGCCAGTAACATTGGCATGCCTCAATGCCTGTAAGAAAAGCAGAATCTCAGGCCCCACTTCAGACTGACTGAATAAAAATCTACATTTTAACAAGACCCTCTGTCAGCCTTAATGTTCCTTAAAATGTGAAAGGCAGTACCTAAGAGGAATAGCAACTTCCTTTTAAAATAATTAAAACAAAAACACCCTCCATCACATTTAATGATAGCATTTATCATTATCTAGAACTTCTTTTCAATGATTAACATCCAGTGGTTTTCTTTTGAGCTTTATTGTTGTCTGTGGAAATGTGTAGTGTGATAATGCGTTCAGGACACATACCCAGTGGCAGAGGATGGCTCACCTGAGTGCAGTGAGGTGGTACCTTTTTCCATATCAGCAACATCTGAGGTGCATATCCACTTTTTTGGCCCTTGGTCTGCCTTTCAAAATGTGTACATGTGATGCTGATATTCTATCAATGGAGTTGGTTAAGATGTGACTTCAGGCTTTTCTCATATATAATTTTGTTTTGGTGTTTTATTCAGTTTGGAAGTAAATCTAAAATTTTTCTTTGTCATTATTGGCCCAAAATCACTATATTATGCGACATATACACTCTATAAAGTTTGGGTGTTAAAATCACGCGAACAGTTTTCTTTTGGAAGATTGTTAACCAGAGAGATGTTCTGTAAGTTATGCCTCTTTAGGCTTTTCAATTCCTGAGTATCCCTTTACAAATGAGACATCTGTGACTGAATACATTCTTCTGGAAATGGCTTGAAGTCAAAGAAAGTAGTCGCATGATCACATTCTTTTCTCTGGATGATATCATCCTATTAAATAAGCCCATGCTTTTGATTTTGGGGAATGATAGTTGAGGAGTTGTGAAGTTTGAAGTCAGTAAAGCCTTTTCTGACCTCACTTTTTTTTTTTTTTTTTGATGAATCTGGCATCTGAATTGGTTACTATAAGTCAGAATGTATCAAAGCCATTTGAAAATGGAATTAAAATGAGCTCTTTGTGAAAAATACTTGTTAATACTTGTAATTATGGTTTCTTTTCTATAGGGGAAACATATGTTTTCAGGCTGTTTAACATTTTATTCATGGAGCCAACATTGTCTGTTACGCATGTGGCATCATACTAAATCCATGCAATTGAAATACATGGTCCAAGGTTTCACGGAGATTAGAGCCCAGTAGGGCAAATGGAGAAGCAAGTGAGACATTAGAGTACAGTATGATAAGAGACATGCAGGGGCAACCTTGGATCACATAGGAAGGATTTGGGGGTTTATTGAAGGCGTCTGGAAAGAAGAAATAAATATTTAAGGTGGTAAATTGTTTTAAAATTTTTATTTTTGTGATTAACACTGTGAGATGTTTATGTACCTTAGTCCACTTCTGATTGTATGCGGAGTGTATAATTCTGGGAGCAGAATTAAATAATCAAAGTTATGAGCCTCTAGGGTTTCCAGTACATGTTCCTAGGTGGCTTTCCAGAAAGGCTGTAGCAGATTATGTGGCAGTATCGGCACACTAGCGTGTCGCTTCAGTATGTCCTTGCTGGCAGTGGATGCTCTGCAACTCTGGATGGAAATACTCATGGATTATAGCTGCTTCTGCGTTTTTCACTCCCACATCATGATTTTTGCAGTACTCTTGTTAGTACTGCCCGTAATCTAGGGTGGAAAACATTGTCCAAGACTTGAAAATGATCAGAAAAGATTACTAGGAGTCTTTTCAGTGGAACGCTGGGCTTGGTTAGTGGATCCTGAAGTAACTAGATACAGGGTGCATACCTTTCACTTTTTTTTGATTAGGCAATTTTGCAACATTGTAGGGATAGAAGTTAACGAATAGTCATGCAAATGATTCTTTTTTTTTTTTTTTTTAGATGGAGTCTCACTCTGTCGTCCAGGTGGGAGTGCAGTGGTGCAATCTGGGCTCACTGCAACCTCTACTGCCCAGGTTTAAGCAATTCTCCTGCCTTAGCCTCCTGAGTAGCTGGGATTACAGGCGCCTGGCACTGCACCTAGCTAAGTTTTGTATTTTTAGTAGAGACGGGGTTTCACCGTCTTGGCCAGGCTGGTTTTGAACGCCTAACCTCATGATCCACCCACCTTGGCCTCCCCAAGTGTTGGGATTACAGGCGTTAGCCACCGTGCCTGGCCACGATTCTTATCTATAATAATGCAAATGGAATTTTGTCCAGTGGGATAGAATTGATTTCCACCCTGAAGAAATATCCCCAGATGGTATGTTTCATTGCTCTATAGTAGAGATTACTAAACTTCCGGTTTTAGTCTTCAGTGTCTCAGTACTTTTTTCATGGGGCCACCAGCACCAAATACCTCATAGTAACTTCTATTAAGTAATTAGGTCCAAAAAACCTGTTAGTAGTTTGTACAGTGTCCCCTGTTGGTTCAGTGAGGCACCCTGAATGCTTTGCCAGTCAGCTTGGGAACCTTTCTTGTAACCAGATTCACCACTGATTTCGGTAATACTCTGCCCACACACACATTCATTCTCTCTCTCTCTCTCTCTCTCT
>NW_012115154.1:13050351-13055421 GCF_000951035.1 Colobus angolensis palliatus | reverse complement strand
CTCCGCCTCCCGGGTTTATGCCATTCTCCTGCCTCAGCCTCCTGAGTAGCTGGGACTACAGGCGCCCGCCACCTCGCCCGGCTAGTTTTTTGGATTTTTTAGTAGAGATGGGGTTTCACCGTGTTAGCCAGGATGGTTTCTATCTCCTGACCTCGTGATCCGCCCACCTCGGCCTCCCAAAGTGCTGGGATTACAGGCTTGAGCCACCGTGCCCAGTCTCCTTTTCTTTTCTTTTCCTTTCCTTTCTCTCTCTCTCTCTCTCTCTCTCTCTCTCTCTCCCCCTCTCTCCCTCTCCCTCTCCCTCTCTCTCAAGTTTGTACTCAAAACCTCATTAATTGATGAGCTGAATAATATCTTTGGCATGTGTTCCTTTTATATTTGCATGAAGGTTGTGATTCTAAACTTTTTCAAAATCACTCTTTAAGCGCCAGTTAAATTCTTAATTTGTTGTTAATTTAAAAGGTGAGTAAATCGGTCATCTGAACTTTCTTTGAAGTCGGTTTCTTTATCTATAAATGACCCGTCATAGACCATGAGAATTAAAAGTAAAAATGCATCTGTAAAAGCATAGCATGGAGCCTTTGAGGACAATGTGCAAAGTGGGCGGGTCACACATACCTTGGAGCTTGGGGGATTCCTCAGGTGCTCATCCTATAGAAAGGACTTAGGCTAGGCTCGCCTGTGCTGCAGGGTGCCCTGGTAATCACTCCAGGAGAGGAATCTCAACTGCCACCCTTCCACCCCCACAAAAGTTCCACGTATTTGCTGGGACCTCCAGGTGACTGTGTGACACTGTGTGTCTGGGAACTTCCAGGTTACTAGAGTGGAGAGCTTGTGTTGCTAAGCTGATAATTTCAGCCTATTTTTGCATTGTTAACTCTGACCTACTGAAGTAGCTTCTTGAAAAGATCCAGAAACTGGGGAAGGGAAGGAGGTGAAATGAACTCCAGGACCATCTGTATTTGTATTTATATTCCCTCACTTGTTTTCTGAAAAAGTGAAATGTATCCAGTAGTCATAACTTTCCATTTGGACAGCAATTATATAGTTTGGTCATTTTAATTTCCATATGCTTGATCTCAATGTGCTAAGTATTATCTTCTAATTGTAGATAGATATGACTTTATTTCCCCAAACCAGCGAGTGTTGGAGTCAACTCTAAAAACGTTTTCTTCTCCTTCAAATTTTAAACTTCTAAAATTATAACTAAAATTTGGAAATAGAATAGAATATATTTAGACTTCATGAGATATCCAAGGAATGGAAAGTAAAAGAAGCTGACCTAGACTGAAGTACAAGGCTAGGAATATTTACATAGGAACATCAGGCGTAGATTAGGACTGAGAAAAATGAGATGGCAGTGGGAATTTACAAGTAGGTGTCCAACACCCAAAGCTCTAAAGTAGCTTAGAAAACCAAAGTAGTTAGGGTGTGGGAAGCCTGGTGGAATATTTATACTGTTTTGTTCAAAACTATAAAATAGTTTCCTCCTTTAATTTTTGCTGTCTGTCTTGATCCAAATTACTATTATTGTAGGAACAATTGGTTTCTGAATGTTCTCTCTTGCCTATTATCAATTCATCTGATTTAGTGTTGTCTGTTTCAGTGGATCTGTTAGAATCTGCCTGCGACAATTCTTGTTGATTAAACAAAAAAATGCCAGTGAAGGGAACCATATGCAGACCAGCTCATACTAATGACATTCATAGAAACTAGTGATTCCATTGAAGTGTGCATGGGACTGTGACACTAGATAACTATGAAAAGATTAGGCATATGGTGGTATTGTATACTTGAAGCCTATCATAAATTTAACCTTTCTATTACTGTTAGGAGATGAGTTATTGTTTCTACTTGCCGGGTAAGAACAATACTTGAGTTGAGATCCGACGTAACGCTTTTGCCCTTGCACTGCTTTTTGAAGTGTAAATGGCTTATGTTTAGTCAATCTTCTTGTGAAATTGCATCATTTTTATGCCATCCAAGAGTTAGAGCTGCTGATGCAGCTATTAACAGACACAGAAGCACTACTCAGTTGAGACAACATATTAGAGGTGGGTGAGTTCTCTGAGGAGTTTTCTGCTCACTTGTACCACACAATTTGAGTCATGTTTGCGCTGCATAAACTGTATCATTCATTCATTTTTATATATTTATATATGTTTGCATAATACAGATGATTACTAGTATTTACTGAGAGCTTACTGTATGCAAGGAACTGTTCCAAGTTTTCCATGTATTACCTTGTTTATTCTCACAGTCATCTTTTTTTTTTTCCTCTTTTTGAGACAGAGTTTCGCTCTGGAGTGCAATGGCGCGTTCCCGGCTCACCGCAACCTCCGCCTCCTGGGTTCTAGTGATTCTCCTGCTTCAACCTCCCGAGTAGCTGGGATTACAGGCATGTGCCACCACGCCTGATAATTTTTTGTATTTTTAGTAGAGACGGGGTTTCTCCATGTTGGTCAGGCTGGTCTTGAACTCCCAACCTTACGTGATCTGCCCACCTCAGCCTCCCAAGGTGCTGGGATTACAGGTGTGAGCCACTATGGCCAGCTATTCTCATAAATATTCTTAAGGGGAATATACTGTTACCCCCATTTTAGAAATGAGAATGCTGAGATAGATACAGAGAGGTTGACTATCTTGCCCAAGGTCACATGTGCAGGAAGCAGCCGAGTAGAGGTTTAGACCCAAGTAGTCTGGCTGCAGAGCCTGTTGGGTAACCACTACCGCAATACTGATTTTGTATGTGTATATGTGGTATGGCTGATAGAGTTTTACTTCTTTTTGAAGACTTTTTTTTCCCCAATCTATACATCTCTTGTCTCTGAGATCACTTTTAAGTTTACTCTCACCCTGGTCAGTGAGTCTATCACTATCCTTAGTGGGAAACAGTACATCAGCTAAGGAATGCATTTGGTTGTAAGTAATAGGGAAACTCATCTCACCGTAGGTTGAACAATTAGGAATTGATTTTCCTTAAACGATGAATCTGGAGGTAGGTGGTGGAGAGCTGGCGTAGCTGCTGTACACCATTGATAGGGATGCAGGCCTGTTCTTTGCTCTTCTGTCTTTCTGTATTGGCTGTTAGCCTCACGCTTGTGATCTCATTAGAGGCGAGGTAGTTATTACAACTTCAGGCATCAAGGATGCATTCTAAGCAGAAAGAAAAGTATGGAGGGATTTTAAAAAGGGTCATGCCAACCTGGTTCATCCCCCTATATCAGAAAACCAAAAGCCTTCTCGGAAGATCCACAATCCACATGATCGACTTATTTTATTTCATATTGGCCAGAACTAGGTTATGTGGCCATTCCTACGAAGCAATCACGTGGAATCCTGTTCTTCTGCCTGATTTTGGCCAGAAACAGTTCATCTGCTGGGACTGGGATATGGGCATACTAGCAACTAAATGAACTGAAGTGGTACTGACAGAGAAGTTGGACGGATGGATATGGTGGAAACAGTGGACAGAATTGGCCACAGGGTGACTTCCAGGCACTCTAGCCAAATATTCAAGGTTTGGAATCATTGTCATCTTGCTTGTAGTTGGGATCTGAGTGTTGGAGGTGAAAGTTGCCAGGATATATTTGCCATCTTTGATCTCAGATTAAGTGGTTCAATTCCTGCTTTTTCTTGGAAGCCTTTTTATAATACTCCCAGGAATGTCGTTTCTCTGGATTTGGGAGTTTACCTTGCTCTTTGTTTTCTGCCCATTCCAGAGCTTCTCAAATATGACATTCTTGCTCCTGAATTCCAGCTAGCGATGAGGCCTTGTTACTTGTTGACAGGTTTCTCTGATACTGTCCTTTGTCCCACTGTATAGTCTGCTTTGATTTTTTTATTCTCCTACCTGAGATGCTTATTTTGTACTGAACCATTCCTAATGTCTCAGTTTTATTCACTGTGTTCATATCATTGGTCAGGCACTATTTTAAGATAACTAGGTGGTCTGAGTATATGCTAAAGCATATAAAAATGACAGTAGCATGCCACCAAATTATTTGCTTTTAGCTGACATTCAAATTTTAATGGGCAGTCAGGCACTTACATTAAACATTACTTGGTAATCTTCTATGGGTTAACTTACCAAGGCTGTGATATATGTCATAAATACCTGAGATGTAGTTGTAGTGGTTTGGGACATAACGTTTTTTATTCTCGTATTTATGTTTTTTTTCTTTTGATATTCCTATGTGTGCTCTTTGTGTTTAAGAGAAAGGATTGCCTATTTTTAAGCTTTTGGAGAGGAAGATAGTTCAGAGAAAAGTAAACTGAGGATCACAAGGCAGTGTCACTTACTGAGTGATACTGTAGTTGATCTGTGTGCTTAGCTATGCTCTTGGAGGGGAGTGACATGAATTCTTATTTATCTTTATGCCTCATATGCTAAGCATGCTACCACATATATTTAGACAGTGAGTTGACTTGAAGTTGACTTGCCAGGCTGCTCATCTCCAAATCTCTACCTTGCATGTCCCATGAATTTTTTTCCCCTGTCCTTGCATTGGTATCAAAACCCTAACCTATAAGGCCCACAGCCTTTGGCTAGACTTCCTTCACTCCCGGTCTTGCCACTGAGCCTCAGCAGCATCTGCTCATGAGTTTGTTATGCTGGCTTCAGATTTCCACTTGGCAACCCCTGCCCCCAGTTACACACAAACTTGGGGATTTTCCTCTCTTGTGAGGGCAGCTGTGTTTTTAGACAGCAGGATTTATCTATTTATTCTATTTCATACAGCATTTAGAGGGGTTCATGCTAAAATAGTTCTGTATATGGGCCGGGTGTGGTGGCTCATGCCTATAATTCCAGCACTTTGGGAGGCCAAGGAGGGTGAATCATCCAAAGTCAGGAGTTTGAGGGCCAGCCTGGCCAACGTGGTAAAACACCGTCTCTACTGAAAATACAAAAATTAGCCGGGCGTGGTGGCGCGCGCCTGTAATCCCAGCTACTCGGGAGGCTGAGGCAGGGGAATCACTTGAACCCGGGAGGCGGAGGTTGCAGTGAGCCGGGATCACACCACTGCACTCCAGCTTGGGTGACAGAGCGAGACTCTTATCTCAAAAAAA
>NW_012115154.1:13040294-13047961 GCF_000951035.1 Colobus angolensis palliatus | reverse complement strand
ACATATAAAGTGGCTTTGCTTTATATGTACACATATAAAGTGAAGTGGATAGTATACATGTAAAGGATTGCTAGCCCATATCCCTGTGAGAAACAGACTTGTTAACTAGAGTAAGAATTTTGTGTACAGTCTTTTTGTCTTTAGCCTTACAGTATCTAGTCTAAATACTACTGTTTTCCAAAGTTACTTTCAATTGTTCTACAAACCAAGTAGTTGTTAGAATTGTCAAACATATGAAGGAAGATAGGAAAAGAGGAAAAATAGGTAGCAAATGAAGGCCTTAAGCCAATTTTTTGAGGAAAATGTGTGTGTGTTTTTCTTTATTCCTGAATCTTTTGACTTTTGTGTTTGTTGCACAGAAGTATCTTGGATGCTTTTGGTTAGAGTCTCAGTTTGCTGGAGAGGTGAGGTGGTATAGTGAGACAATGTTTACATTTCTTTAACTGTCTGTTGCCCATGCATTTTTAAACACTTAAAATATGTAAAAATTAAAAACAGCTTCTTTTGATATATATGTAAAAAGTTAAGTAATAATATATGTGAGAACGATACATGTATTTTCAGCCAAATGCCTTTCACCAGTTGTTTTAAAATAATTAGGTAACTTGCCTGCTTTTACTTTAAAGATTTTTTAGTAGAATGCTCTAGTGTTCTTATAGAATGTTAACAGTGTGATACATTAAATCTTTCTTATAGTGACTGAATTACTGTTCTGTTGTTTTCTAGAAGAGGCTGAGTTTGTAAAAGGTTGGGGAACATTTTCTACTGATGATGTATGGATAACCTTATTAAAAAAAAGAAATGAAGGCTAGCATATAGAAAACCTTGGAGCCGAAGATATTTTGTCTTTTGTAGAGCTTCTGACTTAGATGGTACATGGTAGTGACTGAAGGCAAAATGAATGAAGGTTATGATGGAATGGGAGGAAACTGGAACTTGGAGAAGATAACACTATGACAGGATTTTAGACTTAAATACAAAGATATTTGACCTGGAAAGCCATTGTAGTAAGAGAGGTAGTGATTGCATATTTAAAGGAGTTTAAAAACAATAGCAGTTATATTTGCTCTAATATTTTTTTATGTGAGCCATAACTCATAGAAGAATGGCTGTCTACACAGTGTTATTCTAGTCAACTTAACTGCATTAGATAGCATCTGGGTGAGTGTTATATAAATAGCCTGCTTACTGAAAAATTTCAGTGCATATTACAGTTTATAATATGTTAAATAAATAGTCTATTAAGGAAAAAATGCTGTCAAAGTATAATGAAAATGTAAATGTATTCATTACTTTGTGTTAGTGCTATGGCTACTAAAAATATCGGGTTTTAATGTATGTCTCAGGAGGATTTAACAAGTAACAAAAGTCAGTGGGTCTAGGAAGTATTAATTGGTGGTTTGAGTTCATCAAAGCTAGGTCTAATTAAGGGTTCACTTAAAAAGGACAAAATGGGATCTCAGAAAAGTTATAAAAAATGTTTTCATTGGTTTAACAATATAACTTGAAATTGGATCTGCAATGGCTACCTGCACCTTATAAATTACAGTAAGCAGTATTCATACAAAAAAAAAAAAGACTGATTACAGATTATTCCTGGCCTTCTCCCCTTTCCCTTTTCCCTCTTCTCAGCCTTTTAGAAAACTTTTTACTTCTCCTGTCTCTTTTTGTTTGAAGCTTCCTTTCAATGTGCCCTGGATCTTAAGGATCTGTGTATTGAGATATAAATAAAGGGAACTAAAGAAGTCCTCAAAACAGGTTATTAAAATGGAATAAAGATATATATAAAAAGTTATTAAAGTCACTTGTAATATAAATTGTCCCTTTGTCCAAAGCACCACCTGTCCTATTTTAGTCCTGCCTTATCACAGAATCTTTGATGAATAGTCAGTTTTAAAATATAGGATTCGGTCAATAAATCACTTATAGGAATATGTTCACTCTGTTTTTGGCAACACTAGAAAGTGTTTGAAAACACAGAAACGAATCCAAAACCAGTTTCCGTAACATCACCAATATAGGATTCATTGTAATATGTGCTAAATGCTTTATTCTGCCATGTAATAGCATATGGGAAAGGGCTGTGGGTCATGAGCATTTTTTAAGTTGTTGTATGTGGCTACGGTGAATTTTAAGTCAGTTTTTGGCCTTTGTGCATAGTTGAAGATAAGATACTTGCTTGGTTTAATTTTTGTTTTTTAAAGTTAATGGTGAATGGTTGAGCCTGGAAAGTGTCAGATTTACCTTAGTAAAAGAATTCTATTAGCTGTGCTGATTAGCTCTAATTAAGTTTAAATTTGTGCAGACAGCCTTATCCAAAGTCTGTGTTTTGTTTGTAGTTTTAAACTCAGAATATATTTTCTCATGGAAATTAAATTACAGTGTTGGTTAAGGTCTTAGACTACCTCATAAAAACTCACTCAATGCATAATGTAGCAGGATTTTAGTACTTTTGGCAATCAGATATGCTTCCTGGCTTCTGAATTTTTGGCAGGAAGTGTGAGATTGAGACTCCGGAAGTGGCCGTGGTAGCAGGTTGGAAGGCAGTGGAGGAAGTGTCTCCAGGTTCCAAGCACAACAGAAGCTGTGGCCCTTTAAATATGTGGGTCCTAAATCTGGTTGGTTGCCTGTATTATATATTCCAGCCCATTTTTCTTTGAGCCTCACTTCATCTATTAAAGCTCTCCTTTCCCAGTAAATCACAGGCTGCATTATAATATTTTAGTTTTTCTTTTTTCCTTCACATAGTCATTGTGCATGAGCAATTCTGAGTTTCAATTGTGAAAGCTAATTATAATGTGAAACTGAAGTCTGTATGTTCTTGAAGAAGCTTGGGGTATATATCGACAGTTTTTTCTTTGAGAATTACTTTAATTTCTTTTATCTTGTTCAGTATCTTAAGCTTTTAAAATAAGGACTAATTTTCAGAAGAGCTGTTCTTCTTTCCTGTAATGTCAGAATCTCACATAGTGATAGCAAGCTAAATTTTCACTGAGAATTGAAAAGCAATTCTTCTCCTTTTTTAATGGCAACACTGTCAAACTAGTGCTAGAATGATACAAATAATTCTTGTGGGCTGTAACCATTACGATCCTACACGTGTAATTTCAGGTGTATTCAGTCTTTATGTGAGCTTGAATTCTAGGCAGCTGATCTGATAGTTTGCACATGCCAGGATTTTAAAGTTTATTATATTTTTATTCAAAGTTCTCATGTATCCAGTTGGTTTAAAAAATGATGTTTTAAAATGTGAATTCCTGCAGAGCTGAATTCTATGCTGTTGAATGCCTGCACTCTACATAGAAATGGTAAAGTTTCCAAGGGATGACAAAATAGGCTGAATTACTCTAAATTAAAGGTTTCCTGGTTTTGCATCTCTGGCAGGTTTCTTCTATCCAAAGAAATGGTGGTAGAGAGTTTCTTCTAAAGCTATAAACTTTAAATTTCCTTTACCTTTTTTTCCCAAACTTGCCTCTATGTAAGGCTATTCCGATAATGCTGTGGTCAGCTCTTGAGAGTACAAGATTTCTTTGCTGTAAAGAGAAATAATATTGGGATGTGGATACTATTTAAAGGAAGCTTTGGCTTAGTTCAACAGCGATCAAATAGCTACAGTTTGTGTCTGGCTTATTCTGACTATAATTTTTGGCGGTGCTCTGGATGTCATAACATTAATTTCAGGTTGAAATGGCCGTCTAAATTCAGATTTGGCATTTCTTCTCTCTAGATTTTGCCCAGCACATCTTTGTCCTTGGAGGAAGGATATTCCTCTTGTTTTTGTTCTGCCTTTTTATCATCTTCCTGTTTTTGAGGTGTTGGAGCATTAGTCTTCAAGGCCTTCTCGGGAGAGATTGAACTGGATGGGTGGTTGGATTAACTTATATTGATTTTCAGCCAAGGAGCCTGTGACGCCAGCTTGCCTCTACAGAGTGGGACAAAGGGGAGGACCAGCAGTGTGCCCTGTCCAGTGAAGCATTTTTTTTTTTTTTTTTCTGGTCACAGGAAGTAGTTAGGGATTTTGGACATCTTGGCTGTAGGTGATGAAACCCAATTTGTTTCCTCTGATAAAAGGGCAGTGAAGGCAAGAAGTGTGATCGAGTGTATCATGGAGAGTGGTTGTTAACTAAAGAATTCAGGCTCGGCTTGGTGGTCTGAGTTGATCATAGGTCACTGAGGACTCCTGCTTTGACTCAGTAGAAAGTAGCCAACGTGTTGAAGAAGTAATTTTTTTAGTGAAAAAGTGGTGGGCATTTTGTTTAATATAATTACAGATATAGCAGAATATCTTGGCATTTGTCACTAAATCTTTTAATACGCCTCTTGCAGAACAGTGAGAGAATGTGAAAAGCAACAAACTGTTGATATATAATACTAATAAAAGCCATCACACTCGCTGCAATTGTATGTAGAGATGTATTATTAAAGTAAAAGACCTAAAAGAAGTTTCATGTAAGGCTGGAGATTTTTCAGTGATTTCAGGATTTGAAATAAAGTTTTATTTTTAAAATGTGAAATTTTGTGATAATATACAGGGGAAGAAAAGTAGCTTTCCTTTGCTACTACATGCTGCAATGAAATTTGCTATGAAAATATTTTTATTTGGAACCTCCAGTGAGTATTTATACATATTTGTGTAGAATTCATTTTATGTTTGTTACACATTGAACTAAGGAACACAGAAATGAAACTTAAATTTCAGGAGGATAAATTATTTTAATAGAATCTTATAACTGCAAGGGTAAATACTAGCTTACCATTTTTTATAGTCAGAATTTTCATTACTACACAGTGTCACCTAAAGAGCCTTGCATAAATTTAATTTGTTGTTTATTAACAAACAAATCCAGAAGCATGAACTTGTTCAACTTATTGAGGAAAGAGAATCTGAGTAGTTACCTATTTCTCGAATTTGATGATGTTTATTTAGGAGTATCATGCTGATATTCAGTGTATACAAATGTGTATGTTTTTGGAATTACTTTAGAACTATTTCTTTTATATTAAGTTAAAATGGAATAATTTCAAACTTGAAAAACAAACTTTTAAATTAAAGTCTTTTTTCTTTAAATTTTTATTAGGATTGAAATTTTATATTACAATTTGCATAACACTGATTAGTAGGGGTTGGAGATGAAAATGTAAATTGGATTTTGCAATCAAAGACTGGTACGACTTGATTTTTTTTTTCCCTGAGCTTACAAGTTTGAACTATGAAAATGTGAGAAGTAAAGAATATATTAGTTTAAGAAAACTTGCAGAGGGGAAAATAACATTTTTTAAAGCTCCATATTGTTATATGATGATTTTTGTATAGTATAATTTTAAAATAAATGTGAAGCTAATGTAGTAGCTATTTGTATTTTGAAGAGGGGACATATTTTTGGATATGTCCAAAACTAACTGTAAGCAAGTAATTTGATATCTTTCTTGAAAGATAAAGGTGACGATGTTAACTGTGTGTAGTTTCAGGTAGCTTTATTACTGGTAGCAAGAAATAAGCTATTTGTGAAAATAGCGTGAAATCAAATTCAGAACAGCTGTCTAATTTATCAGCCAGAACATACTGCTCATGTTTTAAAGTATATCAATTACTCTAGGTACCCATTATTGACCTGTTCAATCTACTAATGTTTGTTCAAATCTAGAGAAAGTTTGCAAATCTTTTAAAAATAAACCAAGTAAACCTCTTACACTTCTTTTGAGTGTTCTTTCGTTTATTTTGGATTTGTATCCACTGACTATTTTAAAACAAAATACTATTTTAAAACGAAATTCTCAAAAGACTTTTTGAGGCATTTTGCTATAACAGAGCAGAGAAATGATGGGGTAGCCTGAGGAGGAATTAGGGGTGTGTGTGTGTGTGTGTGTGTGTGTTTTAAAGCATGGAGAATTAACAGGATTGTATGTGCTCCAGCAGAAAGGGAATTAATTTTTAATGTAGGAGAAAAGAGGGAAGAACTACAGAAAATTATTGTCAGTTCCTGGTGCAAGTAGACGGGGTCCAAGGCACAAAAGGATGAGTTGGGCGTTAGGAGCATACATTATTTATTTGTGTAGGAAGGGGCACAGAGTATATGAGCAGAGAGATGATGGTAATTGGATACGTGTGTTTGTATGAATTTGTGGAAGTTTTCTGATTGGTTCCATTGTATTCCTGAAGAGGAGTGTAAGGTTATAAGGAGAGTGAGAATGGGGAAAAGATTTGAGGTGAGAGAAGATGTGAAATAAATAGTCTAGCAGAGAGTGGCAGACTGTATACCCTGTGTGCACCCACGTTGCAGCTGATTCACATTTGGCTATCTCTCCGTCCCTGAGTTGCACATCAGCAACTTTTTAACATTGTTTTCATTTGGTTTGAGGTTGGTTGTTTTTATCCATCTCCATGAAATTTAATCTCTGTGTGTAATTCTTTTTTAAAAATTTCCAACTTTTAAGTTCATCTGCATGTAATTCTGGTGTATTTATAATGCCCCTTTGTTCCACAGCTTTGCTGTTGTCAAAACTGGAAAAAAGATGTTTCAGTCAGTATCCTCCCAGGTATTTGGTGCAAGTAATCTGGGTAAGTTAGGCCCAGATCTGACTTGCTTTGATATTAACTGGCACTTTTCTTCTGATTCTGGGTGGACTCATACTCTCCAGTAAAGGCCCCTTTTTAGTTGTGCAGAAGCAGTTTGAGTGACACAAAGACTTCTTGGGGGCTTCTTCTTAGATCCGTAATCAAACTGGCTAAACACCAGGAACTGGGTGAATAAAGTAGAACGGAAAGACAACTGTAAGTCTCGGTATCATAATTAAAACCCTGCACGAGCATTCTCTTGCTTTTAGGAGGAGGCGATAAAAGGCTTACAATTTCCATATATTTACCTTAAATTGAATGCGCCTTCTAATCTGAGGATTATCTTTTTTAAAAAATGAAAGTGTTTATAGATATTCTGAGGAAATTTGACATTTTGTGGTCATTTACTGATTATTTGCTGTGCCAGCACCCTAGAAAAATTCTGAAGTACTAGAGAATTAAAACTGCAGTGTGCAAAAAGTGCTGTTTTACCGAGGAAAAGAGAGATCTACTGTTTTAAATGAGACATTTTTGTAAAATAGTTCATTGTAATTGAGTTTCAGTGAACCATGGTGCTAATAGAAATCTTTTATGATATGTTGCTTATTGGATGTAAAAAAAAATGAAATCCTTTATGAAAGTGGTGGCTTCATAGAATATTGTGGCTTGGATCTTACTTTAGTTAAGAAGCATTTGTTGATCACCTGCTGAGTGCAAAGCCCTATAGATGATGCTATAGGGGAGATAGAAAGGAAATAGAAGACCAGATTTCTGCCAGTGAGGTTTGAGGTAGAGATGATATCAAAACTTGATCTTTGAGCTTGCCAAGATGGCCGAATAGGAACAGCTCCGGTCTTCAGCTCCCAGCGTGAGTGATGCAGACCAACTGAGGTACCGGATTCATCTCACTGGGGCTTCTCAGACAGTGGGTGGAGCCCATGGAGCAGGGTGGGGCATCACCTCACCCAGAAAGCGCAAGGGGTTGGGGAATTCACTTTCCTAGCCAAGGGAAGACGTGACAGATGGTACCTGGAAAATCGGGTCACTTGCACCCTAATACTGTGCTTTTACAACAGCCTTAGCAAACGGCACACCAGGAGATTATATCATG
>NW_012115154.1:13038469-13040189 GCF_000951035.1 Colobus angolensis palliatus | reverse complement strand
CACCTCAGCTCAAGGAGGCCTGCCTGCCTCTGTAGACTCCATCTCGGGGCAGGGCATAGCTGAACAAAAGGCAGCAGAAACTTCTGCAGACTTAAACGTCCCTGACAGCTTTGAAGACAGTAGTAGTTCTCCCAGAATGGAGTTTGAGATCTGAGAACGGAGAGACTGCCTCCTCAAGTGGGTCCCTGATCCCCGGGTGGCCCAACTGGGAGACACCTCTCAGTAGGGGCCAACTGACACCTCATACAGCTGGGTGCCCCTCTGAGACGAAGCTTCCAGAGGAAGTATCAGGCAGCAACAGTTACCGTTCTGCAATATTTGCTGTTCTGCAGCATCTGCTGGTGATACCTGGGCAAACAGGGTCTGGAGTAGACCTCCAGCAAACTCCAACAGACCTGCAGCTGAGGGTCCTGTTAGAAGGAAAACTAACAAACAGAAAGGACATCCATACCAAAACCCCATCTGTACGTCACCATCATCAAAGACCAAAGGTAGATAAAACCACAAAGATGGTGAGAAACCAGAGCAGAAAAACTGAAAATTCTGAAAATCAGAGTGCCTCTTCACCTCCAAAGGAATGCAGCTCCTTGCCAGTAACAGAACAAAGCTGGATGGAGAATGACTTTGACGAATTGAGAGAAGAAGGCTTCAGACGATCGGTAATAACAAACTTCTCCGAGCTAAAGGAGGATATTTGAACCCATCACAGAAGCTAAATACCTTGGAAAAAGATTAGATAAATGGCTACCTAGAATAACCAATGTAGAGAAGTCCTTAAATGACTTGATGGAGCTGAAAACCATGGCATGAGAACTACGTGATGCATGCACAAGCTTCAGTAGACTATTTGATGAAGTGGAAGAAAGGGTATCAGTGATTGAAGATCAAATGAATGAAATGAAGCCAGAAGAGAAGTTTAGAGAAAAAAGAGTAAAAAGAAATGAACAAAGCATCCAAGAAATATGGGACTATGTGAAAAGACCAAATCTACATCTGATTGGTGTACCTGAAAGTGACGGAGAGAATGGAACCAAGTTGGAAAACACTCTTCAGGATATTATCCAGGAGAACTTCCCCAACAGCTTCAATGTTGGCAAGGCAGGCCAACATTGAAATTCAGGAAATACAGAGAAT
Source organism: Colobus angolensis palliatus (assembly GCF_000951035.1). NCBI lineage: Eukaryota > Metazoa > Chordata > Mammalia > Primates > Cercopithecidae > Colobus > Colobus angolensis. The sequence goes on along the minus strand of NW_012115154.1, from coordinate 13,039,055 downwards.
GTCACAAAGATACTCCTTGAGAAGAGCAACCCCAAGACACATAAATGTCAGATTCACCAAAGTTGAAATGAAGGAAAAAATGTTAAGGGCAGCCAGGGAGAAAGGTCGGGTTACCCACAAAGGGAAGCCCATCAGACTAACAGTGGATCTCTTGGCAGAAACTACAAGCCAGAAGAGAGTGGGAGCCAATATTCAACATTCTTAAAGAAAAGAATTTTCAACCCAAAATTTAATATCCAGCCAAATTTAGCCTCGTAAGTGATGGAGAAATAAAATCCTTTATAGACAAACAAACAAATGCTGAAAGATTTTGTCACCATCAGACCTGCCTTATAAGAGCTCTTGAAGGAAGCACTAAACATGGAAAAGAACAACCGGCACTACCCACTGTGAAACCATGCCAAATTGTAAAGACCATCAATGCTAGGAAGAAACTGCATCAACGAACAAGCAAAATAACCTGCTAAGATCATAATGACAGGATCAAATTCACACATATTAACCTTAAATGTAAATAGACTAAATGTTCCAATTAGAAGACACAGATTGGCAAATTGGATAAAGAATCAAGACCCATCAGTGTGCT
>NW_012115154.1:13032380-13033734 GCF_000951035.1 Colobus angolensis palliatus | reverse complement strand
CAAATTGTCCCTGTTTGCAGATGACATGATTGTATATTTAGAAAACCCCATCATCTCAGCCCCAAATCTCCTTAAGCTGATAGGCAACTTCAGCAAAGTCTCAGGATACAAAATCAATCTGCAAAAATCACAAGCATTCCTATACACAAATAACAGACAACAGGAGAGCCAAATCATGAGTGAACTCCCATTCACAATTGCTCAAAGAGAATAAAATACCTAGGAATCCAACTTACAAAGGATGTGAAAGACCTCTTCAAGGAGAACTACAAACCACTGCTCAACAAAATAGAAGAGGACACAAAAAATGGAAGAACACTCCATGTTCATGGATAGGAAGAATCAAGGCCATACTGCCCAAGGTAATTTATAGATTCAATGGCATCCCTATCAAGCTACCAATGACTTTCTTCACAGAATTGGGAAAAGCTACTTTAAAAAAGAGCCTGCATTGCCAAGATAATCCTAAGCCAAAAGAACAAAGCTGGAGGCATCACGCTACCTGACTTCAAACTATACTACAAAAACAGCTGGGTACTGATACCAAAACAGAGATTTAGACCAATGGAACAGAATAGAACCCTTGAAAATAATACCACACATCTACAATCTACAATCAGATACTACACACCTGATCTTTGACAAACCTAACAAAAACAAGAAATGGGGAAAGGATTCCCTATTTAATAAATGGTGCTGGGAAAACTGGCTAGCCATATGTAGAAAGCTGAAACTGGATCCCTTCCTTACACCTTATACAAAACTTAATTCACGATGGATTAAAGACTTAAATGTTAGACCTAAAACCATAAAATCCCTAGAAGAATACCTAGGTAATACCATTCAGGACATAGGCATGAGCAAGGACTTCATGACTAAAACGTCAAAAGCAATGACAACAAAAGCCAGACTTGACAAATGGGATCTAATTAAACTATAGAGCTTCTGCACAGCAAAAGAAACTACTCTCAGAGTGAACAGGCAACTTACAGAATGGGAGAAATTGTTTGCAATCTACCCATCTGACAAAGGGCTAATATCCAGAATCTACAAACAACTTGAACAAATTCACAAGAAAAAAGCCAAACAACCCCATCAAAAAGTGATCAAAGGATGTGAACAGACACTTCTCAAAAGAAGACATTTATGCAGCCCACAGACATATGAAGAAATACTCATCATCACTGTTCATCAGAGAAATGCAAATCAAAACCACAATGAGATACCATCTCACACCAGTTAGAATGGCGATCATTAAAAAATCAGGAAACAACAGGTGCTGGAGAGGATGTGGAGAAATAGGAACACTTTTACACTGTTGGTGGGACTGTAAACTAGTTCAACTATTGTGGAA
>NW_012115154.1:13012096-13031925 GCF_000951035.1 Colobus angolensis palliatus | reverse complement strand
AAAAAAAAAAAATTTGATCTTTACCAGAACCAAATGTAGTCTGTTGATTACACCGTAATTACCACATGAATACGTTTTAAATTTACAGAATACCTAATCAGTTTAGGAGTTTTATTTCTTGGTGGGAGATGTGGTCAACTAAGAAAACTTTATTCTCAAACTAGTATTTTTATATGTGCTTTGTGGGTTTTATAGTTTCTTAGACTTTTTTCTTAGTAGTTAGTCATCCTTTTTATTGATGCCTTTTAAAGACAATAATTCCATTCTTGAGAAGAATATAAAATTCAAGTGTTGAATTTTGTATTTTGTACTTTTTTGCAAGTGAATTTTATTATTGCCGTCAGAAAATTGTTGAGTACTTGAATCAAGATAATGTACACTTAGAGTGAATATAATCTGTAAAATTTGCTTTAAAATGGTATTTTAAATATTGTATCATTTAGGATGACAGTGTTAAAACAAGGATGGTTTAGTAGCATGTTAATATTTCATGAAAATGAGTAACAGAATTAGTAAAATAGACATTAACTATTATCTGATTTAATAATTACTAGGAAAATTGAGTGATGGCTAATTGGATTAGGATAGCAATTGATGTAATTTGGCTGTGTCTCCACTCAAATCTTACCTAGAATTATAACTCCCATAATTCCCGTGTGTCGTGGGAGGGACACAGTGGGAGGTAATTGAATCATGATGGTAGTTCCCCCATATTGTTCTTGTGGTAATGAATAAGTCTCACAAGATCTTATGGTTTTATAAAGGGGAGCTCCCCTGTACAAGCCCTCTTGCCTGCCACCATGTGAGACGTGACTTTGCTCCTCCCTGCCTTCCACCATGATTGTGAGGCCTCCCCAGCCATGTGGAACTGTGAGTTCATTAAACGGTTTTTCTTTATAAATTACCCAGTCTTGTATATGTCTTTATCACAGCATGAAAATGGACTCATACAGCATTGTTTTAATATTTAACTGCTTATTGGATACACCTGTGCTAACTAGAAAACATCAACCCTTAGAAAGATGCTATGAAATTTTAGAGAAAGATTTATTTCAATGTGAGGTTTTAAATATTTTGTGTAGGACAAATGTATCTTCTTTTAAATTAACTTGTTTGTTTAAATGAGAATAAAATGCTGTCTCTGTTTATATGCTTTTGAGGATAAGGGATATACTGGTATCTGTTTTACCTTATACACTTTGAGCCCTGGTGTGGAGGCCTGTGATAAATGTTTTAGCAAACAGACCCCCACAGCCGTTGCCTGGAGGTTTATATTATTTGAATTCTGGCAGTACTTTCCATTTAGTCAATCAGTCATCAGTATTTGAGTATTTAATATTGGTCCCAAACCCTCTTAGGCATTGTAAGTGTTACACAAATGTCACCAGTATTTGGCAGGTATTTCTCTAATACCCTGTTTATGAGGGATGGTGCCAAATTGACAGTGTATATCCTGAAATAAGTAACTGTAACAAGCTAGTTGTGATGAGGTTAATTATCTTGTGTAACTGCAGTAGCTATCTTTTGGTTAGTGTTTTCCTATTATATATTTGTTTCTAATTTTATACTTTTAGACTTATTGGGTCCTTATATTTTAGCTATCTGTCTTGTAAACAGCATATAGCTGGATTTTAATTTTACAGTCTGATAATCTGTCTTTAAACTGGAGATTTTGCTTTTTTTTTTTGACGATGATTACTGATAAATTTATATTCATTTCTCTGATTTTATTTAACATAAAACTGTATCTGTTAGTCTATTCTGGCTATTATGGTTTTCTCCCATTCTGTAGGTGTCTGTTCACTCTGATGATAGTTTCTTTTGCCGTACAGCTCTTTAGTTTAGTTAGATCCCATTTGTCAAATTTTGCTCTTGTCGCACTTGCTTTTGACATTTTCATCATGAAATCTTTGCCCATGCCTGTGTCGTGAATGGTATTGCCTAGATTTTCTTCTAGGGTTTTTATAGTTTTGGGTTTTACATTTAAGTCTTTAATCTATCTTGAGTTAATTTTTGTATAAAGTATAAGAAAGGGGTCCAGTTTCGATTTTCTGCATATGGCTAGCCAGCTATGCCAGCATCATTTATGAAATAGGGAATTCTTTCCCCATTGCTTATTTTTGTCGGGTTTGTCAAAGATCAGATGGTTGTAGATGTACAGTCTTATTTCTGAGATCTCTATTCTGTTCCATTGGTCTATGTGTCTGTTTTTGTACCAGAACCATGCTGTTTTCGTTACTCTAGCCTTGTATTATAGTTTGAGGCTGGGTAGCATGATGCCTCCAGCTTTGTTCTTTTTGCTTAGGATTGCCTTGGTTGTATGAGCTCTTCTTTGGTTCATGTGAATTTTAAAGTAGATTTTTCTAATTCTGTAAAGAATGCCAATGCTAGTTTAATGGGCATAGCATTGAAATCTGTAGATACTTGGGGCAATATGGCCATTTTCGCAGTATTGATTCTTTTTATCCATGAGCATGGAATGTTTTTCCATCTGTTTTGTGTCCTCTCTTATTTCCTTGAGCAGTGTTTTGTAGTTCTCCTTGAAGAGGTCCTTCACTTCCCTTGTTAGCAATATTCCTGGGTATTTTATTCTCTTTGTAGCAATTGTGAATGGGAGTTCACTCATGATTTGGCTATTATTGGTATATAGGAATGCTTGTGATTTTTGCAGATTGATTTTGTATCCTGAGACTTTGCTGAAGTTGCTTATCAGCTCAAGAAACTTTCATGATGGGTTGATGGGGTTTTCTAGATACAGGAACATGTCATCTGCAGAGACAGTTTGATGTCCTCTCTTTGTATTGAATACTCTTTATTTCTTTCTCTTGCCTGATTGCCCTGGCTAGAAGTTCCAATACTGTGTTGAGTAGGAATGGTGAGAGAGGACATCCTTGTCTTGTGGCAGTCTTCAAGGGAAATGCTTCCAGCTTTTGCCCATTTAGTATATTAGCTGTGAGTTTGTCATAAATGGCTCTTATTATTTTGAGCTGTGTTCCATCAATACCTAGTTTATTGAGAGTTTTTAACATGAAGAATGTTTAATTTCATCTTAGGCCTTTTCTGCATCTATTAAGATAATCATGTGATTTTTGTCTTTAGTTCTGTTTATGTGATGAATTGCATTTACTGATTTGCATGTGTTTAACCAGCCTTGCATCCTGGGGATGAAGCTGACTTGATCGTGGTGGATAAACTTTTTGATGTGCTGCTAGATTTGGTTTGGCAGTATTTTATTGAGGATTTTTGCATCGATGTTGATTAGGGATATTGGCATGAAACTTTCTTTTGTTGGTTGTATCTTTCCCAGGTTTTGGTAGCAGGATGTTGCTGGCCTCATAAAATGAATTAGGGAGGAGTCCCTCCTTTTCAATTGTTTGGAATAATTTCAGAAGAAGTTGTACCAGCCCCTCTTTGTACCTCTGGCAGAATTTAGCTATAAATATGTCTGTTTCTGGGCATTTTTGGTTGGTATGCTATTTATTACAACCTCAATTTCAGAACCTGTTATTGGACTATTCAGGGATTCAACTTCTCCTTGGTTCAGTCTTGGGAGGGTGTATATATTTAGGAATTTATCCATTTCTTCTAGATTTTCTAGTTTGTTTGCATAGAGGTGTTTATAGCATTCTCTGATGGTTGTTTGTATTTCTGTGGGGTCAGTGGTGATAGTGGCTTTATCATGTTTTATTGTCTCTACTTGATTCCTCTGTCTTTTCTTATTAGTTTAGCTAGACTATTAATAAAATAGACATATTTTATTAATTTTTTCAAAAAAACAGCTTCTGGATTTGTTCTTTTTAAAATTTTTTTGAGACAGAGTCTCGCTTTGTTGCCCAGGCTGGAGTCCAGTGGCGTGATCTCAGCTCACTGCAACTTCTGCTTCCTGGGTTCAAGCAATTCTGCCTCAGCCTCCCAAGCAGCTGGGATTATAGGCATGTACCTCCATGCCTGGCTAATTTTTATATTTTTGTAGAGATGGGGTTTCACCATGTTGGCCAGGATGGTCTCGATCTCTTGACCTTGTGATCCACCTGCCTCAGCCTCCCAAAGTGCTGGGATTACAGGTGTGAGCCACCGAGGATTAGTCTTTTTACATAACCCTGTAGTTCTCGGAGGTTTTGTTCATTCCTGTTTATTCTTTTTTCTCTAATCTTGTCTGCCTTATTTCAGCAAGATAGTCTTCAAGCTCTGAAATTTCCTCCTCTACTTTGTCTGTTTTGCTATTGATACTTGTGGTTGCATTGTGAAGTTCTCATGTTGTGTTTTTCAGCTCCATTAGGTCATTTGTGTTCCTCCCTGAATGGCTTATTCTGGTTAATAGTGTTTTATCATGGTTCTTCTTTGCTTTGGGTTAGAACATGTTCCTTTAGTTCAGTGAAATTTGTTATTACCCACCTTCTGAAGCCTAATTCTGTCAGTTCATCCATCTCAGCCTCAGCCCAGTTCTGTGCCCTGGCTGGAGAGGTGTTGCAGTCATTTGGAGGAGAAGAGGCACTCTGGCTTTTTGAGTTTTCAGTGTTTTTTTCCTTGTTTCTTTCTCATCTTTGTGACTTTATCTACCTTTGGTCTTTGAGGCTACTGACCTCTGGATGGAGTTTTTGTGGGGACTTTTTTGTGAGGCTGTTCTTGTTTTTGTTTTCTCTTTGTTTTTCTTTTAACAAGTCCCTCTTTTGTAGGGCTGTTGAGGTTTGCTGGGAGTCCACTCCAGACCCTATTTGTCTGGGTCCTATCTGTACCTGGAGGTGTCACTATTGAAGACTGCAGAACAGCAAAGATAGCTGCCTTCTCCTTCCTCTGGGATCTCTGTCCCAGAGGGGCACCGACCTGATGCCAGTGGGAATGCTCCTGTACAAGGTGTCTGGCGACCACTGTTGGAGGTTCTCACCCAGTCAGGAGGCCACGGGATCAAGGACCTGCATAACAAAGCACTCTGGCTGCCCTTTGGCGGAGAGAGTGCACTGTTCTGGGGGGAATCCCACTTGTCGAGACTCCTCAGATTCCTCAGAGCCAGCAGGGAAAGACTAAGTCTGCTGGTCCATGGAGATCACGGCTGACCCTGCCCCGACAGGCTCTGTACTAAGGATATCAGAGTTCTGTTCATATATCCACGGCTGGAGTTGCTGAAGTTGTCGCAGGGAGGCCCTGCCTGGTGAGAAGTGATGGGTCCAAATTTGGCCTGAAGAGGCAGTCTGGCCATGATCACAGCACCTGCTGTGCTGCACTGTGGGAAATTCCTCTTGGGTCCAAATCACCCAATCTCCCTGGCACTGGCAGGGGGAAACAGCAGACTGGAGCTGCAGTGATGGTTGTTGCCTCCCCTCCGCCCAGGAACTCAGTTGTCTTAGGCAGCAGGCATCTGCAGTGATGGTGACCTCCCATTTCCCCCCAGGACCTCGGTAGTCTTAGGCAGTCTCCAGCCAGGCAGCCACTGAGAATCTGCACAGATTCGTGGAAAACGTGTTTTCCCAAGTAGGGTAGCACAGTCACTTGCCGCCTGCCTTAGCTAAGGGTGGGAGCTCCCTGTGCCCTGTGCAGTTCCCAGGTGGGCTGTTCGCTGCACCCAGCTCTGTAGTTCATTCCAACCATCTAGTCAGTTCCAGTGGGAGAACCTGGATACCTCAGTTGCTGGTGCAGAAACCACTCACAGTTTTCATTCTTGATAGGAGCCTTCCACCGCAGCTGTTTCTACTTGGCCATCTTGGCCCCTCCCTCTAGAATTAGAATTTTAACCCCTAACAGGATGATAGATGTCTAGATTATAATCATAACAAAAATAGACAGCCAGACTTTTGCCCCCTGACAGAAGTACTCAGCCTGACTTAGGAAATAAGGCTGAGTCTGATTAAGCCCTTAGATTTAACTGAATATGTGTCATGGTCTAAATAAGGATCAGAAACCATACAGTTACTTGAAAATGGAAAGTTTCATCTAAAGAGTGGTCATAGCCAGGCACGGTGGCTCACGCCTATAATCCCAGCACTTTGGGAGGCCGAGGCAGGCGGATCATGAGGTCAGGAGATCGAGACCATCCTGGCTAACACGGTGAAAACCCATCTCTACTGAAAAAATACAAAAAATTAGCCGGGTGTGGTAGCGGGCACCTGTAGTCCCAGCTACTCAGGAGACTGAGGCAGGAGAATGACGTGAACCCGGGAGGTGGAGCTTGCAGTGAGCCGAGATGTAGCCTGTGCACTCCAGCCTGGGCAACAGAGGGAGATTCTGTCTACAAAAAAAAAAAAAGGTCACTAGGGAGGTGGAGTAGGTGGATTAACTAATAAGAGGCAAAGATGTATATGAACAGCAGATATATGGAGAGCAGTCACCACCACCAAGATCAGTATGGAAGAAAAGTGTCAAAGGAAGAGGCCACCCACTCTCAGGGCTGAAAGCCTAGCCTGGGTGGAGGCTGTGCAGCTGTGGCTTACTGCTGAGGGTAGTTGGTCGAGGTTCTGTGCTGTCTGGAAACCCATTCTCAGGAGTGCTGTGGAAGGTATTCACAGGAAGCTGCAATGAGTTGGAATTTACTGAGTCAGCCTATTCTCTGGGATGGGTGGGTGTCAGAGGATTTGTTCAAATGGAGGTGCCTGCCTGGGGACACCCTTCTTCAAAGACACCTGATGGTGGGTGTCAGTGGAAAACCACTTCTCAATCCTTGCTCACTGCCACTCTGCTGCACAGCCATCTGTGGGTGGGGTACTGGGGGCTCCAGGGAGGTCATCTAAAGGCAGGTGGCAGCTCCTGTGCTCTATTGCAAAACCTCCAGAGGATGGGGTTGATCTGGGGGAGGCTGGTGACGGTGAAGTGCCCTGCTATTGGCACTGGTTGTGGAAGCTCCCAAGAGCGATACACTGGCCAGGTGTGTGTGTGTGTGTGTGTGTGTGTGTGTGTGTGTGTGTGTATGTGTCTCTCTGGCCTAATATTCTGGCAAACTCTGAGCCTCAGCACCTGGTCTTAGAGAGGATTAATTATATAGGCCGTGTGTGTGTGTGTTTGGGGGGTGGGGGATGTGTGGCATCCATAGGAAGGTGCTGGTTGATGCTGGCTTTTCAGCTCGGCTGTAAGGAACTGCATGCTATGCTGAAGCCCAGAGAGACAAATACACTAGAACCAGAAAGAGAAGCTCTTTCTTCTGCATGTTCTTCCACTGCCTTCTAGTGACAGAGCCTTATACTGGGATAGCTCATCAGAGGAGAAATATTTACAAGTTCAACCCCACTCTTGCAGAGCTGGCTAGGAATAATAGATTTATATCTGGAGGCAAAAAATTGACAAGAGACACAAACTACTAGCTTGTAAGAAATTCAGGGAGTAGAGGAAGATATCAAATGATATCGTTACATAAAATCAGCAAAATACAGTATGTGGGATAAACAACCTACTTCCCTCAACAGATAAACATCAAGGAAAACAACACAAAGAAATGGAAGAGAAATCTGGATTAAGAGAGATTTAAGAGACATGTGTGGGCCTTCTTTGGATTCTCATTTCAATGAATGAAGTATAAAATTGTGTGTGTGTGTGACAGGAAATTTGAACATTCTGGATATTTGATATTAATCAATTATTGTTCATTTTCGATGTGGTAATAGTGTGTTTATGTTTTTTTCTAAGAACTCCTTTGGTGATACATGCTGAAATATTTACAGATGAAGTGATACAGTATCTTGGATTTTAGTAATATGTTTATTGCCTTTGTGTTGGAAAAAAACCTCTCAAAAATGTGAAAATCGTTTTTTCTTACAGGGTTTAAAAGTTATTACTATACAATAGCCTCTACCTCAGTTTTATACAGAAATCAATCATGAATGATGACCTGTCTTTAACATAATTTTGAATCTTGTTCCTGGGTTTTGTTTATAATGAACTGTTAGAAATTTATGACAACGATAACTGGCATTTACTAAGACATATTCCATGAATACTCATGCACATATTCTGACTTGGTAGTTTATGATGTGAACAAAAGTGTCTTGTGCTTTATGGGATAGTTGATATTGTCTTATGGAAGGAAAGAAAATCAACTATCATTTTCAGCAGTCTTGTTGACATAGACATATGTTTTCTACCCGCAAGCCTGAATATGTATTCTTCTGACATGTTTACTGTTTCTATAAACCATGGTATTCTTAAACGTTTCAGAAATGCAACTGCTATTGTATTTATCCTCTGCTGATATGGTGTTTATAGCATATGCTAGAATTTTAGATTTTGAGAAAAGTTCATATTAAAACAACTACAAATTCCCAAGAGACAATATTTTAGGCATCAGTGCTTTTTTTAGTCCATGAAAATTTTTGAAATAAGTCTTTTGTAATTTACTAGTGTTCTTCAGCTCTCAATGATAATTTCACTTGTTTATTTCATAGCTGAAAATAAAATATTAGAAATTTATAAAGTTCAAATATCATGATATAAATAATAAAATGGGGCATTTACAAATATTGGTGATATTTGTGGGTAGGGGGAAGGGCCGACTAGAGGAGAATAGGATGTGTTATTAAGTTTATTAAGATTTTTCACCAGGTGTGGTGACTCACGCCTGTAATCGCAGCACTTTGGGAGGCCGAGGTGGGTGGATCATGAGGTCAGGAGTTTGAGACCAGCCTGACCAGCATGTTGAAATCCCGTTTCTACTAAAAATACAAAAATTAGCTGGACATGGTGATGCGTGCCTGTAATCCCAGTTACTCGGGAGGCTGAGGCAGGAAAATTGCTTGAACCTGGGAGGTGGAGATTGCAGTGAGCTGAGATCATGCCATTGCAAACCCGCCTGGGTGACAGAGCGAGACTCCATCTAAAAAAAGAAGAAAAAAAAAAGATTTTTCTTAACTTTTTCAGGGGTTTCATAAATGGTTACTTGCAGCTCATTCTTCTGCCTAAAAATATGATAAAATACTCTCGTGTGTATATGTGATGCTAAAAATGTCAAGAACAGGGAATCGCTTCAGATTTTACCCCACTTGCAAACTAACAAGTCAGCTACAGTTTCATGGATACTGGTGGGCGACATGATACTCTTGAGTCAGAGATGAAGAACAATTTCTTACAGCAGTGGCAGCTGCAGTTTTGGGCCAGTTTTCTGAACCTTCCTTCCCATAGGATGATGGGAAGACAGTCAGATGACACCCAGGGCTGCCTGAGACAAACCCAGAGCTTATGACTCTTGAATTTTTCATAATGTTAAGTAAATGCCCCGGAAGGAGACATCATCTTTAGTAAGCATGTCTGCCTTTTGCTCCAGAGCTGACACTGTCTCTGTCCTCTAAGCTATCCTTGAAAAGATGATCTGGAACAAAAACAGGCAGTACCTCACAAGACACACAGAAACATGAGAGACCCATGGAGAACTATTTCTCAACACCATCTACGCTGAACTCCTGTGCTGTCTTGGCTTCTGATGAATTTTAACGGGAATTCTCCATTCTGTCAGTCACTCTGCTTAATTGGATTGACAGAGACTCAGACCAGACTGTTCAACTTGTCTCATATGAAATTTAACCAAGGGCATTATCAGTAATAGTCCAAGCAGCAGAATGAGGCCAACCTGAGGTAGGACACTAGCAATAACTTTAGTCAGTAAAAATATCATAAGGTTCATCAAGGCAAACATTGACCAGAGCTGTGAGAGTGGCTTTGAGCTTTGCCTCCCTGTGTAGAAACACCACGGCTATTTTCATTTCTGCACAGTTGAGCGCTGAGATTGTACAGCTGTAGCAGTCCAGTGGACACTGAGTTTCAGCTTATCTGAACCATCAGTGAACCAAACCCAGGCAATTTAGAGGGACTTCTATAAACCCAGAGCTGCATGAGCCAATGACTTTGCTTCAGGTGCCAGAGCCGGGGGGGAGGATACAGTTTTCCCCAGAGGGATATCTACCACTTTTTTAAAGTAAAGCTGAGATGCCACTGGGAGTAGGCTAGTTGGTCCCTGAAGGTATCATTTCTATTTGATAAGCTAGGCTTATTGAGTCCTACTCACCTTGATAGTTATAGAGTCCTTCAGTGGGACTCTCAGGCAAGCGAGTCCCAAGGCCTCTGTGGGTTAGGTGGAGAGTTTAAACAAGAGCCCAGCAGCAAACTCATAGCTGCTTTTTAAAAGGGATGTACCTGGCAGCCACATCAGGCAGGTGATGAGCCCCGAACCCCAAAGGTTGCTGCTGGTTGGAGATCATCTCCCTTCACTCCGTACTTGGATTCACAAACTCATCATAGAGACTCGCAGTGAGACTGTGGAGCGCCAGCGGTTGAGAGAGTGCCACAGCTTGCTGGTCGGTTTCCAGTGGGGACTCTGTCTGGGCTATGCTCCAAGGGTGCTGGTTTTCAAACTAACCAAAGTAAAGCACCAAGTAGAATGCCAACGTGAGGTATATGCTGTCTCCTGTACCCAAAGAGACTAATAATAAGACAGCAGAATTCCTTAACTGCCAGAGGAATTGAGCAGAAAACTGTCTTCATAGTCCCAAGAACTTTTACTTGGGAAGGCTCTTGTACATTGTGAGGGTTTCTCAGCCTCCTTTTCAGGCAGAGGTGTGGTAACACTACAGTCAGGACTGTTGAAAGTGAGGCTTCTGGCTGGGTGCGGTGGCTCGCGCCTGTAATCCCATCACTTTGGGAGGCTGAGGTGGGCAGATGACAGGTCAGGAGATTGAGACCATCCTGGCTAACACGGTGAAACCTCATCTCTACTAAAAATACAAAAATTAGCCAGGTGTGGTGGCGGGCACCTGTAGTCCCAGCTACTTGGGAGGCTGAGGCAGGAGAACGGTGTAAACCCGGGAGGTGGAGCTTGCAGTGAGCCGAGATTGCACCACTGCACTCCGGCCTGGGTGACAGAGCAAGTTTCTGTCTCAAAAAAAAAAAAAGAAAGTGAGGCTTCTGACTTGTTTACCAACAGGCTGTCTGTGATGAAAGCTTTAGATGTCACAAGGCACAAAATCCTGTCTCTACTCCCTCTTGGCAAATAGCTGCGAAGAGTGTAGCTTCCTGTTCAGGAGTACCTGGAGGCCTTGCATGTAAATGAAAATGGATTTTGGTCCTCAGGTACCTGTGGGATGAAAAACAATGTGTTGGTAATGTCCAGGACCTTGTACTTAGTGCCAGCAGCCTGTGCAGTGGTTTCAGTTACAGTTGCAGTGGCTAGAATAACTGGGACTCTAGGAGCAACAACTGAATTCAGGTGATGAGCGTTCACTATAAGCCTCCAACTCCTGTTAGTCTTTTTCACTGGCCAGATGTGGCTGTTGGTTGTATTGAGATGTTGCTTCTCTTTACTACCCTGCTGCCTTTAAGTCCTTAATCAAGAATGTGATTTCCCTTCTCCTGGGATTCTCTTTTGCTTCTTTTGGACCACAGATAGGGAGAAGTGTTGAGAAGCAATTTACGTTTTCCACTAGCACTTTACATGTCACTCTTCCTCATCTGGGTGGTCCAGTCCGGCTCTTATGGGACGGGGAAGTACAGGCATTTAATGCTTCTTACTACATACTCGGAGGTAGAAGACACCACAACAGTGTATAGAAGAGTTCCCTGTGAAGTCAGCTCCTCTTGGCTCTAGGAGTCGTCCCTCCTGTTTTCCTTTTTGACTCACTGTGCCTTTTTGGTCTTCTCTAACTCCTTTTACCTTATGATAATTCCAGTTATTGAGTGGAGAGTTAATACTGAAACTTACCTGTTTGTCAAATATGATTGAACATTGATTTGGTAGCAGTTACCTAGGCACTGAGACTACAGTGTTGAACGAAACAGGTAAAAATTCCTACCCCATGGGCTTGAATACTCTATGCTAGACATTGCGCTGAACTGTCCATATGACTTAATCCCCATGATGGCTTAATGAGAGTGACATTTTCTTCTCTCACTGGAGCTCTGACATCCCGTGGTCAGCCACCCCCACCCCCTTCACCCTTGATTGGCTCTCTGACGCTTCACTGTGGGCATGGTGACTCCCTCCTCACCCTTCAACACACACACACACACACACACACACACGCACGCACGTGCACCTGCATTGCTCTGGCACCCCTGAATTGTTTGAGAAGGGGAAATGGGCACGAAGTGTATTGATATGGTTTGGATCTGTGTCCCTGCCGAAATCCCAAGTGTTGAAGGTGAAGCCTGGTGGGAGGTGACTGGATCATGGGGGCAGATTTCCCCCTTGTTGCTGTTCTCCTGTTAGTGAGTTCAGAGATCTGGTCATTTAAAAGTGTGTGGCACCTTCCCTGCTACTTCCTCCTGCTCTGGCCGTGTAAAGTGCTGGCTTTCCCTTCACCTTCTGCCATGATGGTTAAGTTTCCTGAGGCCTCCCTAGAAGCCAGGCGGATGCCACCATGCTTCGTGTACAGCTGTAGAGTCATGAGCCAATTAAACTTCTTTGTAAATTACCCCGTCTCAGGTATTTCTTTATAGCAATGCAAGTGCTAATATATATATATCTCTTAAAGAAAAAGTTACTTCCTACATTTCTATGCACGTTTTGTATACATGAACTTTTTTTTTCTTTTTTTCCCCCAGGAGCTTACTCATAATGTTCCTAAGAAATCAGTGACTCAAAAACATTCTCTGGAGAACACAACCAAGTTGAAGCCGTGTAGGTGGTTCCTCTTAGTGCAAAAGAGCCTCCTTTCCCCTCTAATTAAGGAGCTAATTCATAAAGGAGCTAACTCTGTATCCATACAGATTCTTCTCAAGAAAATCTCAAATATAGGCCTCATGATTAGAAATTAATCCATTTTTTAAGACCCATGAATTTTTATTGCTAACAGTGGGGTATTTGAGAAATTATCTATTAAAAAGATTCTGGCTGTGATTCAGGTATATGGCATTTTCCCCTTTTCTGTAATCCTTTTCAATAACTTAGTTTAAAGATAGAGTGAATCAATTTTATAGTTAATTTTACGCAGATATTCTAATTTATTAAAAACAGTTGGTGGTAGTAATATATTGAGAAATGGGTAGGAGTTATTTATCTCATTAGATTAATACCAATTTTGATGAACAATTTTGGGATAGGTTGGCTAAATGACCTTGGCGTTGAAGCTATGCCAGTTTGAGGTTTATTCTTACGCCTTTATTTCTCTTCCACAACCTTGTGTTAATGGTCTGTCTCCCACTAAACTCTGAGCTGTTAGAGGGCAGGTACAATATTTCTATTTTCAGTGCCCTTATCCCGAGCTCATAAAAATGCCAAGCGTGCTAAAACATGTTGAATAAACAGATGGATGAGAAAATTGAAGTCTATGAGAAAATTGAGGACTGACTTTTAAAAAGCTACAGTTATATAGTGAACGTTTCTTATTCGTTGAGTCCTGTAGACAGAGTTGTCATACAGCCCTTACAGAGCAGAGGTTCAACTACTGGCAGAACTGGAACTCAGGTCCAGTTTTACATCTGTGTCTACTCGTTGCTCTTGAATGGAGAAGAAATGAGAAGTAATGGCTGAATCCATGATATTATTTTGTGGTTAGACGCAGTCCATTTGGACTTGTGAGATTTTCCCATTTGATAGCCAAAGATAAGGACTAGGTCTATGATTTCTTTTTCTTTTCTTTTCTTTTTTTCTTTTTTTGAGATGGAGTTTTGCTCTTTTTGCCCAGGCTGGAGTGCAATGGCACAATCAGCTCACTGCAACCTCCACCCTCTGGGTTTAAATGATTCTCCTGCCTCAGCCTCCCAAGTCGCTGGGATTACAGGCATGCACCACCACACCCAGCTAATTTTGTATTTTTAGTAGAGACAGGGTTTTTCCATGTTGGTCAGGCTGGTCTTGAACTCCCAACTTCAGGTAGTCTGCTTGCCTCAGTCTCCCAAAGTGCTGCGGTTACAGGTATGAGCCACTGTACACGGCTGTGATTTTTTTTATATTGCTTCTGGGCCCCTAAAACAGGTGTTTATCAAATTCTGTTTCTCCACTTTCTCTCCCTGCCCTGCCCCGCCCCATGGTACTAAGAAACAGTATATTTAATCAGAGGTGGGCCTGTGGATAGTTTTTCTTCCTGTTCCATAATTGACATGTCATTTGCCATTCAGGCTAATCACAAGGTGTCTGAACCTACTACTCCTCTTTGTACGGTATATTCCCCAAAATTTATTCAGATCCATTTGAGCTCCTGTTATATATAGTTTTATCAAAATCTTTTGTAAATAATTTCCCATTTTTTTAAGTCAGTGACCTTGCTGAAATTTCTGACCACAAACTTTTGTGGTTCCTCATATGCTTGATTCTTACTCTACTATTCTCTTTGCTCCACCTCCATCAAAAGTTATACAGAAAAAGGAGAAGGTCCTTGCATGTATAACCGTGGCACTATATCAGCCTTTTAAAGTATTTGCTTTCTTACTAGAGACCGTTTTTACTTTGTTTGTTTTGACAACTTAAAGTTCTTATAGCTCCACCTTATTTTTGTCTGATGCAAATACAAACACACACAAACACACACACACACACACACTTGAAGAAAAGCAAGTTGGCCTTCAAGCTTTATATTGATGTGTTTTGTTTATTGTTGATTTATATTGATAAAGTGTGCATGAAGATTACTTTGTATGCATGTGGTATAGAATAGTATATAAATTAAGTATAATATGAAAATCCACAATTACAGCAATTACAATTACCAACAGTGAGGGCCTGCTCCATAGCTTATGCAAGTAAAATTATTATTTTGTTTTCCATTGAAAACGTTCAGCATTTGTAGGTGTTCCCAAGCTCTAAGTCATATGTTTGTATGAAGTAATTTTTATCTGCTGTTCATTCTTTCCATTTTATTTATTTATTTTTTAATTTAAATATACAGTCTCTCATAAAATGTCAACACATCTAAGAGTTTACAAAAGACTCATTTTTTCCAGTTTATATGGAAAAATATAAAAAAGTTATATACTTTTCTGTTGAACATTATTTACCTTAGATATTATTATAGATTAAATATATTTTATAAAAGGAAATCATCTACATATGGAGAATTTCAAAGCAAACCAATAATTGTTTTCAGTTGATATTTATTGAGCTTCTACCGAAGCTTACTTTTTTTGTAAGGCTCTTAAAAAGAAGCAAGACACTTCTGTTCTTGAGATACTCTCTTGCTCTTTCTCTTTTTCCATGGATTCTTAGAGACACATTTTGCTGTCATATTTTAAGCCTCCCACAATTGGATGGCACCTTGCAATCACTGTCAGCCAGGTGGCAGTCATGACCTAGTTGTGTGGAAAATTATTACTTGAAACATTCTTGTAAGCTCTGGTTTAGATTTAATGAAATGAAACAGTACTTTGAAAAATCCCAATAATGTAGTTATTGGATATAATTTGGGAAATGCTTTTAAAAGATTAATAGAAGGAAAATAATAGTGTAAAAATAGAAACAAATTAATAATCAGAAAAATTTAAGATACTCCAATAACCACATTTTCCACCAAAATTGTCCTTTATTTCTGAGGTTCTTAGGGTAGGAAAATAATTTTCCCTCTACACTTCTGAATTCTTAGCTGGGACCTTTGTAACGAGATGAACAGAAATTCATTAACTTGTATATATCTTATAAAGGAGAAAACTCAAGGAAACTCTAAGAGGTGGCTTAGAACTAGGGCGTATATAGCATCTTCTCCCCAAAATGGTAAATGTTTACAGGGGGACATGACAATAGAAAAGAACCTTAAGTGTTTAGGGGTACACATTCTGGGGAGGTATAAGTACAAGGGAGACTAACGGTAAATAAATATAGGGCAAAGTAATGGCAGCTAGTTAGTGTACTTTGTTACAGAGGTTTCTCTGGCGCCCTCTCTAGACTGATAAGGGTCAGAAGTCATCTCTGGTGATTTACTGGTCCTTTCTGATAGAGAAGGGAAGAGGGACAACTTGAGAAATTTATGTCTGGCTTTTAGGCAAATGGGAAGGCAGAGAGCTTTTCTTGTATCTGTTTCTTCTCAAGTGCCTTTAGCTCAAAATAATCATTGAATGTTGTCACATATTTTGGAGTGGTATATTCTGCTGCCCTTAAGATTCCTCAAATTTTCAATTTTCTACTTCTTTAAAAGTTCATAAGTAGTGTGTTAATCTGCTGGAAACTTAGTTTGCTGATGGGTTACTCAGAATCTTTCACTTAGCCTTTTCTGAGTTTTCTGTAAACCTAATGCTACAGGTTTTCTCTAAACCTAATGTTCTTGATATTTGCATTAATTGTAGTCATCAAGGAAATCCACGTAGATCGGAAAGGGGCGGCCTAGAGATTAAGCAGGAGACTGGCCTAAAATAGTGTGGCTTTGTTATGCCACTTGGGAAGTGGCCTCTGGTCAGTTACTTTCCTTCTCAAGCCTTAGTTCTTCCTTTGGCAAATAGGAAAAGTAATAGGATTTTCCCCATAACATGTAGGGCTTAAATGAAAAAGCGCATATATGGTACTTTGATTTCTAGTTTTTATTTTCTTTTTACTTGTATTTACTGGGTGTTTACTAAGCTTCTGTGTGTTAGATACTAGGGATACCTAGTGAATAGGGGACAAAAATTCAGCTCACAGTTGAGCTTCTTTCTTAGTGGAGTGAGATCATCTTGTGTAAGAAGTTATTATAACACCTTGTATAAGAAGTTATAATATCTTGTATAAGAAGTTATATAACATACAGTTTATGTAACAGTAGAACTTACCGTGTAATAAAATAGTAGCACCTTGGTATTCTCTTGGGGCTGACAATACCCAGGGAAGTGAGATTTCTGATTATCTCCTTACACATCCATACCTTATGGCACCTACTTCATCAGTGCTCAAAGGAAGGAACTGCCAGGAGTTTCAGATGACAGCTTGCTGTGTTGGCACTTATTATTCAGATGCTAATAGATACATTCTTTGGCTTTTATACTTGGGAGCAGATTTAACGTGTCTTCTTAGATTTCATTCATAATCTTATTCACAAGTTCTTTTTAGCTTCTTTGAGAAGGCTGCAATTTTAGAAGCCCTAGCTCCTGAATCATAATGTGGGAGAACATGAGTTGATTAGCAAAAATAATGTTAGGAGTGATTTCATTTTAATTCTAGTGTGAAAGAAGACATTGACAGTGTTAGGGCTATATGTAGCACCTTGACATTGCTCTAAGCAGTAAGGCCAGTAATAGTCATATCAAAATGGAGATTTAAAAAAATCATTTATTTGAGTCTTCCAACTGAAATTGAATGGGGGAGAGGGAGCTGGTGATCATTACTTAAAATGGCCTAAAATATATTTTACTCTGTGGCCACCACCTCTCTCCTAGGTTTTCTGCTGTCATCACCTCTTTTTCCCCATTCACAGTATTGGCCACTTTTTCATGTGTTTGACCCTTTGCATATGGTGTTTTCTGCAGGACTCTCCTACCTCCTTCACATGGGGCACTGTAACTCAGCCTTCAGTACTGCTAGAATGAGTCTTCTATGACTTCTTCCCCGTTCCCCTGGGACAGCTTCCCCTTCCCTGTGATCTCATTGCGTTTGGCACATTGGGTGTTTTCTTCAGTCTGCTGTTCGTCACACTATTTCTGGGCCTGTGTTCTTCATTGGATCCAAAGCATTAATAACAATATCATTTGCTTTTTCATGACATTATAAGGAAATCATGGTTTTTAATATTATTAACATTAGCTTTTGTTAGAAAAGCAGAGAACATGTTGATTATTCTTTGTTAATATTTAGTATCTTTTATTCTAGCATCTTAATTCCACAAATTTTGATTTATTTATAAACCTCATTACAACTCACAAATATTCATGATATTGTTGTAAAATAATAAAAAATAATAAGTATAGCTTAAATACTGGTTTAAATTGCACCCTTGATGCCGTTAATTGTAAGATGCATCATTATTTTATGTACCACTAAGAAAGTAACAGCAATTGCCAGTTACACCCACATTCTAAATGTATTCTAGAATGCACATCAGAGATGTTAAAATATGTAAAAATGTTCACTTTTAAATTGATGATACATCTAAAAAGATGTAAGAACTCACTTGAACTAAATAAAAGATTTGTTTCTGTTTGTTTTCCTTTCCTTCATTGCCTTTGGTAGGTGTACTAGTGAGCAGCAAAGTCCTCATAAATGCTAGACAGCCGAAAGATGGAAGACCTGACAAAGGATTTGGGAACCCAGCATATTATATAATCCATTCCTGTAATGTTAAAAATAATCTACATATAAAGTAAGAGAATTGTAAGTAGAGAGTTGATTAGCCACATTGTTTATTCATAAAATTATGGATACATGTCTAATAATGTGTGAAAACTTTGTACGTTCCCTTTTGTTGGCTGAGATCATTTCCAGGTGTGGATGTGAGTGGAAGAATGGTGGGGGAGTGCATTTTAGATGGAAACCTTCCAGGCATTTGCAATTATAAGCGCTTTTTATTATTAACTTGCCCTGCAAGTATGGGAGTGTTTTATTTTTCTTTCTTCAGATTCAATGTCTGACTTATTATGAGTATTATGAGAAGGAATAAAATTCAGTTTCTAGCTGATTTAGAATTGGATCATATACTTCATTAAGCGAGGGATGCTGATATTGAGTGCGTTATGCCTTGTTCTTTCTGTCTCTATGTATCTGTCCATTCATCTGCCCATTGGTTTTAAGATTATGTGTCTGTTCATACAGAGTATAGTATCGTTAGAAGCAACATTGTGCTTCTATTGTGTAATATGGACATAGAAAATTTTAAAGATTAAGTGGAAAGAAACTTAGAGCACTCTGAAATTGGGATGGTTTAGTTTGTGTGCATGTGCACATATTTAGTTTTGTGGGTAACTATTTTCGTGACACGGGAAACAGCACAATGAATGGCCTTTTTAGGTTATGTTAGAAACAGTTCATTGTATAACTTCTTTGTGCCAGGTCTTGTGTTGAATTTTCAAGCAAATATGATGAATAAATTATGTTTTCAGCATACCTAAAATTTATAAACTGTTAAATGAGATGTATATAGCTATTATTAGAAGAAGGAATTGAATACTATGGTTGGCAGGTGAAAATGATTAATGAGTAAAAAGAAAAGATGTAGGGAAAGAGGAGGAGGTAAAGTATTTTCTGTTGGTTTTGACGGATAAGTAGGTCTTTGGCAGGGACAGGTATCTACATTTGTTGAATATTTACTTACATTGTGCGAGGCACTATACAGCTGTCTATATGTATAGTCTCATTGAGTCTCCCGTTGTTGTAGTCCACACTTTGCAGGCTCAGAGATGTTAAATTAATTTCCAAAATACTTCAGTCAGACAGCTAATACATGAGAAAACTTGGATTTGAGCTAGGTCTGATTCCAATCACTATATTAATCACTGTGCCTAATCACTGTACTGTTCTTATTCATATGTGCTTAATCACTGTACTATTCTGAAGGGTATTTAGGACAGGAACAACCATGAACGAAGACCTGAGAACTATGACAGTGCCTGAAAGTTTCACAGAATGAGGATCAACCTGCTAGACTAGAGCCAAGGTGTGGCTGGACACTTGGTCTCTGACACAGTCTCTGTCAAACCACCATGTGCTGTTCAGTCATTGATCAGTTTTTTGATCAGTGTTCCTGAGTGTCTGTTGTGTGCCAGGCAGTTTGCTTGGTGCCGGGGATTCAGAAATGAGCACATGCTCTTGCCTTTCAAAGCTGAGTCTAGTAACAAAACTGAGACTTTCAGTGATGATTTCTTGCTTTGCTTGTTTGCCTAGGAAGTACTTCCTCACTCAATATAAATGTCTAGATTGTTGAAGTAACTTATAGTTTCAAAATTATATTAGGTACATGTGTTCTGTTCAGAATGTGTCCCCCAAAATTCATGTGTTGGGAACTTCATCTTCCAACGTGGCAGTGTTGAGAGAC
>NW_012115154.1:13009851-13010226 GCF_000951035.1 Colobus angolensis palliatus | reverse complement strand
GTTCACGGTAGGGTTTGTGCTCTTGTGAGAGTCTCATTCCACTGCTGATCTGACAGGAGGCGGAGCTCAGGTGGTAATGCTAGCTAGCCTACTGCTCACCTCCTGCTGTGCAGCCAGTTCCTAATTGGCCATGAACCAGTACTGATATGCGGCTGGGGAGTTGGGGACTCCTGACATAGAGACCCCATCTCTACAGAAAAAACAACAACAACAACAAAAAGCTAACTGGGTTTGGTAGTGTGTTCCTGTAGTCCCAGGTACTTGTCAGATAGGCAGGCAGGAGGATCACTTGAATCTTTTTTTTTTTTTTGAGACGGATTCTCGCTCTGTCGCCCGGGCTGGAATGCAGTGGCCGGATCTCAGCTCACTGCAAGC
>NW_012115154.1:12986979-13009091 GCF_000951035.1 Colobus angolensis palliatus | reverse complement strand
TATATATTAAAATTTTTTTTACACAAATGGTAATATAACATCTGTTATTTGAACCCTGCTTTTCTACTTATTTTTGTCTTGGAGAATGTTCCTTGTTAGGTAATATATAGCTATTTCACTATGTGGGACATAGCACAGCTGTATCAATGGGATTTTGTGTTCTTTCCATTCTTTCTCTGTTGAAAACAAAACCTTTGAATATTCTTTCTTAGCAAACTTTTTTTTTGTGTGTGTGTGTGTATACACACACACACACACACACAATTATATAGGCCAGATGTGGTGGCTTGCACGTGTAATCCCAGCACCATTTTGGGAGGCTGAGGCAAGTGGATCACTTGAGATCAGGAGTTCGAGACCATCCTGGCCAATGTGGCGAAACCCTGTCTCTCCTAAAAATACAAAAATTAGCTGGATGTGTTGGGGCATACCTGTAATCCCAGTTACTTGGGAGGCTGAGGTATGAGAATTGCTTGAACCTTGGAGATGGAAGCTGTAGTGAGCTGAGATCGTGCCACTGCACTCCAGCTTTGGTGACATATAATCTCTATGAAAAAGAAAAGCAGTTGTAGAGAAACCTGACTTGTTCTGTTTACTTCACCTGAACCTGGATCTGATTAAGGGACACTGAGACTGAGGTGGTACTATTTGCCAGAGTACTTATCTGTGGCCTAGTGCAAGTCATCAGTTGGTGTCAAAATTTTTCCTATTGATAGCAGAAGTTACTGTAATTTCTCTTAAAGCCCACAGTGCCCGTGAGATGAAAATGTTTGCCTACTTTGGGTTTAATAAGATTTCCTTCAGTATGGGTTTGATTCTTGATATGGTGGATTGTGTGTGTGTAATCAGAAGTCATTCGTGAAACACAGGTCTTTTGCATTTAAATTTTTACATTTTATTTTTAAAAAACTGAGTGAATAAAATGACTTCTATTCAGAAGTACTTTGATGACGTAGTGTGTTATGTAATCTATATCATTTAAAGAAGATCATTTAAAGAAGGTTATTAAAAGTGCTTTTTAAACTGTAATTTCAAGTAATTGTCAGTTTTTTCCTCTCAAACTATAGGTCTCAGAGAACATCAGATTTTTGTTTAAATATGTCTAATCTAGCTTAATGTGTACTTATTTTGCTTGTATTTTTAGTATATATGCTGGCAAGTGAGCACATGTATTTGATTATATGTATTGGTATGACTCGAGTCAAAGTCCTTTTTAAGGAATATTAAAAAAAGAAAGAAAAGAGCTACATACTGTAATTGTTTATTCTTAGCATTGTTGATATGGTCTGGCTTTGTGTCCCCACCCAAATCTCATCTTGAATTGTAATCCCATAATTCCCACATGCCATGGGAGGGACCTGCTGGGAGGTGACTGAATCACAGAGGTGGTTCCCCCATGTTGTTCTCGTGATAGTGAGTTCCCACATGATCTGATGGTTTTATAAGTGTCTGGCATTTCTCCTGCTGGCACTCATTCTCTCTCCTGCTGCTTTGTAAAGAGTTGCGTGTAAGTTTCCTGAGGCCTCCCCAGCCATGCGGAACTGTGGGTCAATGGAACCTCTTTCCTTTATAAATTACCCAGTCTCAGGTATTTCTTCATAACAGTGTGAGAATGGATGAATACAGTTTTTACATATGAAGCCCACAAAGCTTTAAAGCCCACCTATTCCCAAAATAATTCTCATCAAACCTAACCAAACCTAAGTAGAAAGGGTTTTAAAAGGGAGTATTTACTGCCATGTTGAACTTCTTTGTCCTTCCTTCTACTGCTTGCCATGAAGAGATTCTGTGCTTTTTGATATGGGTGGACATGGGCTGAGGTTGCAGGAGTAGTCTAATGATAAAAGTTAGTCTCTCTGTTTGTTTTAGAAGCGCATTCCAAACTTAGAGTCTGCCTTCAGGGAGTGTTTTGAACCGACTTTTCAAGTGTGAAGACTATTGTGGGCCCTGTTGTCAACATATCAAAACTAATGTGATGGACTATAATTTTTAGTACTTTATGACGAACCCTTAGGGTTATGGCATTACATCTACAGTTTGCTAGGCAGTGATTGATTTCTTGATTGACAGGAAACACAGTTTATTGTGCCCCATGTCTGCAGGGCAAGGGACAGTTGATGGAGCAGCTTTGAACTCTGCCAGCAATCCAGAGGTGTCAGTGTGCCACGATAAAGAACTCAACTTCATTCATTTGGGTTAGGGTGAGAATGTGTTTATTGGCAACCAGAATATGGCTAACCTTTGTAAGGGTAAATAAAGAAAAAATTTCTTGCTGTAGCCTTCCACTTTTATGTCAAGAAAGACTCAGAACTTTGTCAGGTTTCACTTGCACTTCCCCCCACTTCCTACAGAGCAGAAGCTTACTAGTTGTAAAATATAAAGTGTTCTTTTTCTCATGCATTTCTAACATATATAGATTCTTGTGAGAATTTATTGGGGCATTTTGTTTATAGTGGCATAGATTTTATAATATTAGGTTTAGTAAACTTGGACAGACCCATTACAGTTGCATCATGGGAGGTAATGCTCTTAGATGGAAATTGATTTAAACCATTCAGAATCTGTTTACACTTTCAACCTGAAAGGTTGGATGACAATAACTAGATATATGCTCAGGTTTGTAGGGCTCAACGTGTATTACATGGATTTCTTTCTTCTCTATATAGGTAGTAAGCCTAAACATCTGTTTACCTCAAAAATACTTAATCTATTCTCAAATAAATTATTTACAAACTTTGCAGTTGCACTTTGTGAACCATCTCCAGTTTCATTAGATTGTTCTGGAACTATCATGATCAAAACGATTTAGCGATTTGAAGGGAAGACAATTGGCATTTGTAGCTGTTGCTGTTGTCCTTTCTACTAACCTTCCTGGTACATTTTGTATCATATTGATTTAAGTGTAGTACTCAGGGCTTCAGGACCTAGAAAGGGCCATTGATTTTTAGGAGGGAGTAATTTCATTCTGCAAAGAATCCTTTGGGCAAGCAACCAAGGGAAAAGTACCTATTCAAATTGGGGACGAGTCACTTGATTATTAGAGAAAGTATGTGGAGTTGATTTATTGTAAATGGACATAAAGTCATTGCTGAAAGAGCCACTCAGAAGGTACTTATTGAGTGCTTACTGTGTGTGTGGCACTGTTTTAGGTAATGGACTCAGGAATTTATGTACTAGTGTGGGGAGACAGACATTAGAAAAAAGATTGAATGAACAAACTGGTGATAAATTTATTATAAAAAACAAATCAGGTTAAGAGTGAGTGCTAGCGTGGAGTCAGAGGTGTTTCTATCTTACATAGATTGCTCAGGGAAGTTCTGTGATAACTAACATTTGAGCGGAGAGCCGAGGAATTAGTGTGAAAGGGAAAGTAAGACATTCACTGAATATGTGGCTATCTACAGTAAAGTCTAAAAGGTAGCATTGTGCTCTGTATGTTTTAGGAGAAACAAGGAGGGCAGTGTGTCTGTAGCAGGGATGGGGCCTGTGGGGGAGGAGGGAGGGAGATAGGAGATACAGCAGGGAGAGAGAGAAGCCAGGTCATGTAGAGCCTTGTAGGTGATTTGTGAGGAATCTGACTTTTACTGTGAAAGGAAGCCAGTGGAGGTTTTTGAACGGGGAAATGACTTCCTCTGACTGTATTTTAACAAGATCCATCTGGCTGGTGTGTGGAGAATAGAGTATAAGAGAGGCAAGTGTAGAAGTAGAGAGGCCAATTAGAGGGCTGTTTTATACAATCTAGAGATGAAAACTGTTCACGGGGAACAGAGTGTTGGTGGTATATATGGTACTGGGTTGGGCAGCACTTTGGATGGAGCAGGTTTGCGTGGAGATAAGATTCAGGAGTCTGATTTTGGACTTGTTGAGTTTGAGATATCTGTTAGCTATCCAAGTGGAATTGTTGAATAGGAAGTTAGACATAGAGTTCTGGAGTTTAGGGGGAAACCCCAGGTTGGTGTCATGCATATAAAAGTCACCATTATGGACAGCATTTGAAGTCATGAGACTGAAGGGGATTACTTTGGGAGTGGATATAGATTGAGAAAAGGCCCAAAGATCTGCATCTGGGACACTCTTACATATAGAATCTAGAGATATTCACTATTTATTCAACAAGTTTTATTCAGTACTTTCTATGCAGATAAGGAATAAGCAGCAAACAAGACTGAGAAGGAGTGGGTCAGTCACACAGAAGAAGGAGAACCGATAGGGTTTTTCCTCAAGTCAGGGGATGGGAGGGATTGCTTGCCCAAAGTGATTCTTTGCAGAATGAAATTACTCCCTTGTAAAACTCAATGGCCCTATGTCCTGAAGCCCTGAGTACTATACTTAAATCAATATGATACAAAATGTTCCAGGAAGGGTACTAGAAAGGACAACAGCAACAGCAGCAAAAACCAATTGTCTTGCCTTCAAATTGCTAAATCGTGTTTTGATCATGATAGTTCAGGAAAAAGCTAATGAAACTGGAGACGGTTCACAAAGTGCAACTACACAACTCTCTCCGTCCTTTCTCCCCCACCGCTCCCATCCCTGATCATTCAAGAAGAAAGATTCAAGGAGTGATCTACCCTATTACGCTGCTGAGATGTGGTTAGGCAAGAAGAGAACTGAGAATTAGTTGTTGAGTTTTACAGAAAAGGTCACTGGTCAACCCGACGAGCATTATTGATGGGGTGTGGTAGGATGTACATCTCATTGAAGTAAGTTTTGCTGGAGACTGAAATAGAAGGATGGGCTGGGAGGTGAAGATGATGGAGGATACAGTGATTATATAATTTATTGTCTAAGCCAGGGCAGTTTGCGAATGAATGGAAGGGGACACAGTTTATTATTATACTGGTGTGTTGGGAACAGGCCCCCCAAAATCTAGCCATAAACTGGCCCCAAAACTGGCCATAAATAACATCTCTGCAGCACTGTGATATGTTCGTGATGGCCATGACGCCCACGCTGGAAGACTCTGGGTTTACCGCAATGAGGGCAAGGAACACCTGGCCCAACCAGGGCAGGAAACCGCTTAAAGGCATTCTTAAACCACAAACAATAGCATGAGCGATCTGTGCCTTAAGGACATGTTCCTGCTGCAGATAACTAGCCAAACCCATCCTTTTATTTCGACCCATCCCTTTGTTTCCCGTAAGGAATACTTTTAGTTAATCTATAATCTATGGAATCAATGCTTATCACTGACTTGCTGTTGATAAATACATGGGTAAATCTCTGTTGGAGGCCCTTGGCTCTGAAGGCTCTGAGATGCCTGATTTCCCACTCCACATCTCTATATTTCTGTGTGTGTGTCTTTAATTCACCTAGCGCTGCTGGTTAGGTTCTCCCCGACCGAGCTGGGCTCAGTACTGGTGCAACTGGCATATACCATATGGTCACTCTTGGGAGAGGGCAAGAAAGATTTCTCAAGGAAGTACCTGTTTATTTCTACTCTTTGTTTACTTTCTCTGAAGCAATTTCTTATATGTGACTTGCCAATTTTTTCATTCCATTGGTAATTCAATTATTTTAATAGACTTTGGTATGGAATATTTGTTCAGAGCCTTTTAATAGTTCTGCTTTGTCCACATGCAATTTATTTCCTCAAAGAACGAATTGATTTGACAGTTTTGATTTCCCTGTGCACACTTGAAAAAAATCTTGTGCTTAAATATAGAAGTTTGTGCAATATCAATACGAAACTCAGTACTCTAGAGCTTTCATGGTTTAATCGAAATACTTTTTAGGGATGAGATATTCATAACAATAGTCTTTGGTCCTTTGGCAAAATAACTATTATAATGACTGGCATGTGCTTTGGCTAATATTCATTTTATCTGAATTTCAGTAATTTTTAAACAGAACATAAAAACCCTCGATAACTTGTCATTAATATTTTTTCTGTTGTAAGTTGTGTTTTATTGTAATGTAATTTCATTTACAATATTGGGCTTCAGTTTTTTTCCTAAACAAATCTCATACCATATCAGTTTTCAAAGGGGAATTCATTTATGTTTATGAAAATCTACAAATAATTTATTGTTTGCTATTTATATATAAAATTTTCAGAGAACAGCAATGAAAAAGGGTGAGATACAGATGAAATTGATAGTGTTTTAAAGTAACATTGCTGGTTATGAGGGCTTTACACTGTCATTAGCTAATAGCGTAAGACACGATACCAGTGGTTCTCAACTTTGGTGACCTGTTAGACTCTTATGGTGCTTGTAAAAAGTCATGATGCGTAGGCCCTACTACAGGCATGTTGTATAAAGATCTCTTGGGGGAGGAGTTGGCTTGTTTGCTTATTTATTTAAAGAGAGTGTGTCACTCTGTAGCTCAGGCTGGGATGCAGTGGCGTGATCAGAGCTCACTGTAACCTTGAATTCCTGGGCTCAAGCAATTTTCCCAGCTCAGTCTCCAGAGTAGCTAGGACTACAGACATGTGCCACTGTGCCAAGCTAATTTTTTAAACTTTTTTTTTTATAGAGACTTGCTGTGGGTCTTGCTGTGTTGCCCAGGCTGGTCCTCAACTCCTGTCCTCAAGCAATCCTTCTACCTTGGCTGCCCACAGTGCTAGGATTATAGCCACTGTGCTAGCTGGCATTAAAAAAAATCTGTGATTATAGAGACGCTGTGACCTATTGCTTTATATACTGAAGGATAAATTTATCATTTATGATAATTGATGTAAATCTAAAGCTCCAATGTGTTTATAATTTCCCTTCCTCCCTCCGTCCCTTCCTTCAGAGCTTAGTTGTCAGGGCTAGTTAGAGTCTACTTCAAGCTTGTTAAGACTTGCTAGTTCTAGGAGGTAGAAGTGATCATTTCAGCATTTACTTGTATGCTTTTGCATGCTTGTGCAGAATTTATATTATCTTCAATATGTGTTAAAGAATATTTTTAAGTCACTTACCTATTTTGTGAAGATTATGCAAAACTGAATAATCTGTAGTTTTACTTTCCTGGGCACAGGTAAACTGCAGGTCATCCTGATACACTGGAGAAGAGGGTGAGGTGCTGCTGACAGCTCTGTGTGGTGCAGCTCTCGCGTTTCCTTAGCATATCTCACTCATGGCAGATAACCTCTGACCATCTACTGTAAGGACAAGTGAGGTCCTTGTGCTTGTCTGCATACTAAATGTCATCTTAATTTCTTTTTAATTAAAAAATACATCAACCTTTCACTCCTGAGCTGCCTGACTGCATTTTCAAGATCATTGATTTAGAGATGTGACTATGGTCTATCTCATAGAGTCCCAATAGTTTTCATTCTCAGAGTCGGAAATAAAAAGAAATTGGTTTTCTTGAGATTTTCTCTTCTCTTCTTGTTTTACTTCTTAATGAAAAGAAAATCTGGAATGTAATTTAGTTTTCCAAAGATGGAATAGAATTTTCTTTGCCTTTTGGCGTAGTGGGTTTTTTCTTGACTTTTTTCCTGAAGTCCAAACATGCTTTTTTCGTAAGGGTTGGCAGTTTCGTCTCATGGAGTTAATCACTGAATGAATACCTGATGGAATAGTTTTCAGTTCTGTTTTTGCTTGTCCCAGAGCTTTTTTTAAAAAAAGTAATAGACTGAAAAAAATAACTTTAGATTTACAGGAAAAGTTGAGAAGATAGTATAGAGAGTTGTTACGTAAGCCCCGTGAGCAGCTTCCCCTGGATTAACATTGGACGTTAGTATGGTACATTTGTTATAATTGATGAACCAATATTGATACATTATCATCAGTTTATTATTCCATAGTTTATTCAGATTTCCTTAGTTTTGGCCCAATGTTCTTTTACTCTCCAGGCATCCCCTCCAGGATACCACATTATGTTTAGTTGTCAGGTCCCCTCGGCTCCTCTGACTGTGGCAGTTTTTCAGACTTTCTTTGTTTTTGCTGACCTTGGCAGTTTTGAATAATACTGGTAAGGCATATTGTAGGATGTGCCTCTATTGGAATTTATCTTCTATTTTTCTCCTGATTAGACTAGGGTTATAGACTTTGGGGAGAAAAACCCCGGAGACAGAGTGCCATTTTAATCACATCGTGTTAAAGGTACATACTATAAACGTGATTTATGACTATTGATGTTGACCTTGATCACCAGCCTGAAGTGTAGTGTTTATTATATTTCTCTACCGTAAAGTTTTCTCCTCTTTTTCATAATCCTCTTTGGAAGGAAGTTTCTACGTGCAGCCCACTCTCTGCTGTGTATAGCCTAGCTATGTTCTTTCTTCTTTAGGATGGAAGATTGTATAATTTGTTTGGAATTCTTCTGTTTGGGAGATTTGTCTCTTTCCCCCTACATATTAATTAATCCATATGGACTCATGGATATTTATTTCATACTCTGGGTTGTAATCCAATGCTACTTTATTTTTTGCTCAAATTGTTTACAGTTTTGGCCATTGGGACCTCTTTTGGCTGTTGTGCCCCTTTGACCTACTCTCATCCCTGGGTATTTTTGTTTGCCTCTTTGGGGGATCATCTTCTTTCCTTCTTTCTGGAACTACCTGGTGCTCTGGGCTCATCTTGAATAGTTCCTTAATAATAGAATCAGCCATTTCTCTAAAGAGGCAGAATTTTGTTGTTGTTGTTGTTGTTACACAAGAGGGAGAACTACGTACAGTAAAGACAGATGGGATGCCCCTCCCTCTTTCTTAAAATTTGAACTTGTTATGTTTAGTTTTTTACTTTCAAAGGGCCTCTTCCCTTTTTAGCCCAAGGCTGATGATTTGACCTCATTTTTATTTTCATGTTATAAACTTGGACTTTTGTACTTAACTCAGGATTTTCATGCAGTTTGGAGCATTTTGGTTTCAATACATCCGTGATCCGGGATTTTTCATCTTCCGTAATTGAAGCCCATTCGAGAAAACAGTTCAGGGAGTTTTGACTTAACATTTGAAGGATTAAGACTAGTCTGTCTTTCTTTGTTCTTTTAAATGGAGTGCATCATACATTTTTGTAAATAATGAAAAGTTTCTTTCACCATTCCATTTGAAATCCTGCTGTCTGTGCCTACCTTTGTCTGTGAGATTGCCTTAGGACACCTGATTTAAAAAAATTATAATTTTTATAACATAATGAGGAAGTTCTTTCTAGTTTTTTTTTCTTAAATCTTTTTGCATATCCCAGGAACAGTATCAGTGTGACAGCTTGAGAACTACTTGAAATAAGACTATTGATTTTTCTTACTTGCTTGGTTCCCAGAGTTTTCTGAATTTTGGAACATTTAGAACCAGAGTCATTGTCCCATAATTCAGTATCTGAGAGTGATATGGAGCTATATTGTGGTGGAATGTTTGAGAAACTCCCATACGCTATTTAGGAATTATGGTGGTTCTGTATGCTACTTTTTCTGCAATCCATTATGGATTGGTAATCAGGAAGGCTTTGAGCGTAGAATAAATGCCATACTGACTTCCAGGGGAGACAAGATTAGAAAAGGAAAGACTATCAGATCTTGTTAGAAAACTAAACTAGATTAGAAAAGAGTATCAGATCCCATTACCTAAATATCTTTATATACAGAAACAGCCTACCATAAATGTTATATATAGAAATAGCTGAAGTAGTTAATTCTTTTTTATTAATAACATCATTAGTAAAGCCTAACTGTACTATACATTTTATACTGCTTCATTCTTTCCAAAAATGAAATGCCTTCATGGATATCACGTTAATGAAAGTATTGGTCTAGAGGAGCAGTAATGTGGATTTTAGTGCTTTCCTGTCTTACCAGATGGCTCTATGAGGCACAAAAATACCAAGTTCATATATCAAATGATCAGTAACAGCAGTTTCAGTCATTGATGTAAACTTACATTCAACGTTGTTGAATGCCTCTTTTGGCAGTGTAGACTTTGCTACACAGGAAAGGGCCATTGGGTTATCCAAATTATTAGCTCCTTGCTATTGACATCTTACTGAGTTTTACCGTGAACCAGGCTCTGAATCTCTTAAACTGATGCTCCATCCAGGTGGAATGAATGAATGAGCTAATGTCCTGCATTTTGATGCTTGTCTGCTCTTCCTTCTTCTTTAGAGTCATCTCAAATCCTTTTCTAGTTCATCTTTACCTTAACACAATCTGGACTGTGATCACTGCATTTATTACAATTAGATTTTTTTTCACTCGAATATAGAAACCTAAAATAATAGCGACTTGTACAGAATAGAAGTATTTTTTTTTTTCATTTTTGCATCCCCAGCACCTAATTCAGGGCTTGACACTTATTACTTGAAATAATAAATGCATTACCTTGCCCGACTAAACTTCACTGGTATGGTGATAACAAAGCAGGATTCCTTAAAGCTTAGTCCGTGGACCACCTGTAGTAGAATAACTTGCTTGTAAAATGTAGATTGCCATGCCTCATGCCAAGGGATGTAATTTGAAAGGTGTAGGACAGGGTCTAGAAATTTTCATGTCTTATAAATTCCTCTGGGTTATCTAAGAACCACTGAGAAGGAGAAGAAGGGAGAGGAAGAAACTGATTTGCAGTCTCACAACCTTCTAATAAATTCTCATACAGTCGTGGCAGGGGCTCTGTTTCCAGTCCTGGCTCCTGAACTCCTGGTAGGACCTTTGCTTCTAGGAGTGCTGTCCGGAATTAAGG
Source organism: Colobus angolensis palliatus (assembly GCF_000951035.1). Taxonomy (NCBI): domain Eukaryota; kingdom Metazoa; phylum Chordata; class Mammalia; order Primates; family Cercopithecidae; genus Colobus; species Colobus angolensis. Next base: position 12,998,491 of record NW_012115154.1, on the reverse strand, counting down.
CCAAGATGAGGAAACGGCTTAAAAGTTGATTCTTCACTTGTGTAAAGTAAGATTTGAGGCAGGTAGTGAAGTGCTGGAATGGAGGAAGATTCACGAAGTCATCAGCAACCCAGGCTCCTTTACTGATGCCCTTGTTCTTATGATCCAAGGTGGCTGCTAGAATTTCATTCAATTGCTAGAATTGATAGCAATTCTTACTTGCAGATAGCAGGAAGGAGAAAGGAAAGAAGTAGAAGACAAATCACTGTTTATTTTAAGGAGACTTTCCAGATATTACGTAGAAACTACACACATCTAAGAACTTAGCCTTATGGACCACATTTTGCCACAAGGTTATTTTTTTCTTACCTGGCCCAGTAAAATGAACAAAAAAACTCGTCAGGATTCTGTTACTAAAGAATAGGCCATTACTGGTTTTCACCATAATCGTTCATTCTAAATCTGCCCAAATAAACATCCTGGATTCCGTTGACCTCTTGGCAAGTGATTTTGCCAATTCTCAAAACCAGCCATCATCCCCATCCTATCTATTTACGCCCACTCCTATGTCTCCTCCTCATAATCAGTGGGAAAAGTGCTAAACTTATAGACAGATATGATATCATATTACCTTTTAGTTAATTCCAATTAGATTTCTATTTTTAAAATTGTGGATTGTCATATCCTGTAATCTGTTTTTTACAGCAGTTGTTTTAAAAATGTTCCATATTCCACTCTAATTCTCCCCTCATACTTTATTTTACCTTGTTTTAAGTAGGGGTAGGTGCAGACTGGGCACGGTGGCTCACGCCTGTAATTCCAGCACTGTGGGAGGCCGAGGTGGGTGGATCACCTGAGGTCAGGAGTTCAAGACCAGCCTGGCCAACATGATGAAACCCCGTCTCTACTAAAAATAAAAAAATTAGCCAGGTGTGGTGTCGGGCACTTGTAATTCCAACTACTGGGGAGACTGAGGCAGGAGAATCACTTGAACCTGGGAGGCGGAGGTTGCAGTGAGCGAAGATGGTACCACTGTACTCCAGCCTGGGAGACAGAGCGAGACTCCATCTCAAAAAAATAATAAATAAATAGGGGCAGTTGCGGTGGCTCACGCCTGCAATCCCAGCACTTTGGGTGGTGGAGGATCGGTTGATGCTGGGAGTTGGAGACTGCTGCTTACAAAAAATGAAAATATTAACTGGGCATGATAGTGTGCACCTGTAGTCCCAGTTACTCAGGAGGCTGAGGCAGGAGGATCCCCTGTGCCCAGGAGTTTGAGGCTACAGTGAGCTATGATTGTACCACTGCACTCCGGCCTGGGTGGCAGAGTGAGACCGTATCTCTTAAAAAGAAAAAGAGACATTCTCAGTTTTGAGGCACATGATGTGCCTTCATGTACCTCAGTCTCAGCCCTTTTTTTTCAGTAGGAGACACGCCTTACAGGTGGTGGTGGTGGGGTGGGGGGACATGCCATTTCTCTGGACTGCTGTTTAGAGCAGTGCCGGAACAAAGCGTGCTCTGAGAATAACGTCTTGAAAGAACAAATGGATAATTTCCCTTCTTCCTCTTACTTCCCTTCCCTATTTAGGACATAAGATTCTTTCTATATTTAAAATATTTTATCTTTGTTCCTTTTTTTTTTTCCCATTTCTCACAGTGAACTTTTTATATTTTAAAGAATGGTAACTATTCTTCCTTCTTAATCATCTCCTGACTGTTCACTAATCCCTTGGTCACTTCACTATCTTGAGTCTCCCTCTATGAATTTTCAGATTTTCTTTGAGATCCCCCTCCCCTTGGCCTCTTGTTCAATCTCCTTGACATTTCTGTAGCGTGCTGTGTTATCAACTGCATGTTCTTGGAAATACCTTCTTATCCTTCTGCCTTTATGGGTTTTCCTTCTGTATTTTCTCTGTTGACCTCTTTCAGCTCTGTTATGGTAGGAAAACACAGTGTCTTTGCTTTCATCTTTATTCTTTTCTCTCTTTGCCCTCCCATGCTTTGTGCAGTATCTCAGTGGCTTGCCTACTCTTTTACCTTCAGCTATGATCTCTATATGGATTCCCAAATTATATAAATTGTGTTTACTACTCATTACTGCATCACTCATTTTGTAGATGGTGAGATGCCTCAACTTAAATTCCTGTGTTATCTTAAACACGATGTTTAAAATTACTGATGTTAGTATTAATGTCCTATGATCATATCATTAGGGCATTGCTTCTGAAACTGTTCACTGGAGTAACCCTAACGAATGAGGAGAGCAGCTTCTTGTGAACTGTTCTTCTTGTCTAGAAAGCCCCTTCCTTTATTCTTTGCACCTTCTTTCTCTTTGTAAGATCAAGTTCAAAAATCTACATTTCACAAAACTTTCTGGGATGACACCAGACTTTATTGGCTTCCTAGCCTTTGAACTCCCGCTATACTCATGTGTCGATTTATCTGGCACTCCTCCTGTGCTTCTCTTATATTGTATTTTGAATAAATCATCTTTATTGTAAGTGTCTCATCTCACAGCTTGTAATCTTATCCCTGTTTGTACTCCCAGTGCCTGGTATACAATTGGCACTTAATAATATTTGCTATGGATGATGGCATACCGTTTTTATTTATTTATTGTGTTCCATTTCTAACAGTGAGATTGCTTAAAAAACAATTTTTCTTAAACATTTTATTTTTCACAAATGAAATGGAGGGTGCTTGGACTGAACCGAATGACAGATTTTCAATACCTGATTGTACTTTGCTTTGCACTGTTTTAAGTACAGTATAAAAGGTGTGGAATGATTGTCTCAAAAGTAACTTTTCTTCATCTTTATCTTTGGCGTGTCATTAAAAACCTGGAATAAGAGAACTGTGAGAAGACCTAGTAAGATTTGTGAAAGCATGCAGGATTTTGCTTTGGAAAGTCCAAAATTGGGTGAGGGTGGAAGGAAAGAAAGAGAGAAAAAGAATATGAATGAATGTGAAAATGCACACCCACTAGACCCCACACCATTTGGTAAATAAGGTCGGGGTGATATAAAACCAGCTAGGTAGAAGGTAGTTGTGTCAAAGTAGTGGATATGTTGGAACGATGAGAATTCATATCAAGAACATTTGTACTCCTCGCCCCCTACAAAAAGTTTACTCAGTTGTTTCTATGATACATTGCTCAACAATATGGTAATGTGACAGATATACTAAGTAAAGTAGGACCTGTTAATGTATGATGCCTTTTAAAATTAAGGTATGGGAAATTCGCTGTGATTGAACTTTAGCTCTCTGTATACTGAAAATCTGGACTAGTAGGGTATGATTTTAGACTCATGTAAGGGGAACAAAAGACTCCGTTCACTTAGGTATTTTATTTTGCTTTCTTTTTTTCTCTAGGGAATTTGAAGTACTGCCTTGTAATTCTTAATCAGCCTTTGGACAACTATTTTCGTCATCTTTGGAACAAAGGTAATGTTAATTAGCATTTCTATTTCTTTGCTTGCTTTCTTAATTTGAGACTGACCAACATGACTATTAAGTACCCTGAAACCTGACTAAAAAGTGGAATTTATAATACGGTGATTCAGTTATTAATGATTGGAATAATTTATTGTTGCTTCTCTGTTAAACTGTTTAAAAGTGATTTCCAAAGCATGGACCCCCAAGGACGGAATACCATACTGTATTTCAGAACTACAGTGTGGATATTAAGCCTGAATCCTCAACAAGTATTTGTTCAAGTGTAAATTATTTTTGGCACCAGTGATGATAGAAAAGCATCCACATGCCTCATTTGTTGCAGCATCCAATAATAACATATCTTCAGGGTGCTCAGATTTGCAAAACCAAAAATGAAGATGATGCTAATATGTAAGAACCTCTTGGGGTGCTGAAAAATATAGTTCAAAATGGGATAGTGTCACAGAATGGATACTGTTGGAAGGTTTTGTGTAAGAAACAGGCTTTATTAAGTGTTTATTTACATTATTCTTTAATTTTTATAGGATTACCTCTAGGTTGGAAAATAATGTTCAATATCATTTGCTGTTTTGAATCTTTTTTTTTTTTTCCTCCAAAGGAGCATTTTTCTTGAGTTGTCACTGGAAGTTTTAGACCAAGGTAGATAGGCAGAAGCACTTGATTCTTGACGCATTGATGCATATTTTTGGTATTCCTGCTTGCCTCTTATCATCACAGAACTCTAGTATTCTCAACATTATGTTTATGTTTCTTTTTTTTTTTTTTTTGAGACGGAGTCTTGCTCTGTCGCCTAGGCTGGAGTGCAGTGGCCGGATCTCAGCTCACTGCAAGCTCTGCCTCCCGGGTTTTACGCCATTCTCCTGCCTCAGCCTCCCGAGTAGCTGGGACTACAGGCGCCCGCCACCTCGCCCGGCTAGTTTTTTTTATTTTTTTTTTAGTAGAGACGGGGTTTCACTGTGTTAGCCAGGATGGTCTCGATCTCCTGACCTCGTGATCCGCCCGTCTCGGCCTCCCAAAGTGCTGGGATTACAGGCTTGAGGCACTGTGTCCGGCCTATGTTTATGTTTCTTAGAATACAAACCTCACATGTGAATAAGCTCACATCTGTAGTTGAGATAGTTGTGATAGTAGAGGGAATAAATCATCACAAGTGATTTTTGTATAAAGAACTTTGTCTAATATGATTACAGTGGAAACTCTTGGTGTTCTAAATTGAACTATGTTTAAGTTAGTCAGCTTAAAATTTCACATTATAATTGTACAAATATTTCTCTCAAATTAACACCCCACTACTTAGGTAGTTATTTGAATGGCTGTAGTGTCTTTTGTCACTGTGTCTCTAGTGCCTAGTGCAGTATCTGTCACATAATTGCTATTAATGACAATAAATGGAAGAATGAATTTAGTGTGGCTTATATTGCTAGAAAATACTAAAACTGGTCAGGCACATCCTTTCTATTTGAATTTGTTGTATCAGATATTGTTTGGGGAGAGTGTGAGTGACTGTTTTATTGCAAACATTAGAAATAGACAACCATAGATCCAAAGTGTTGGAGACGTTGAATATTCAGAGCTACATCTAAAGAAGTCTGTTATATTTGAGGGAGTTGAGAGTCTTAATTTTGCACATAGTGTGAATGATGTAGATTTTTGAGGCAACCGAAGTTCCTCATTTCATTAGTTTTTCTATAAGGATCAGTCTGTACCTGAAAAAAACTAAAGGTATCTGAAGTATCAGATATACTGAAATGGCTAGTTAATTCTCATTTCCAAAATAACTTGTCTTTTTTAGGTTATTGAGATGTTAGGTTCTTTCACATATATGCTAGGATAATCCTTGGTGTTCTGGAGCCTTTAACCATTGTAAGAAGCGGGCCTATTGATAGATACTAAAGAGCAGGTTTTTTGTGATTCTCTTAACAGAAGCTGTGCTTTTTTATGTTTGCAGTGCCCCCTTTCGTGTTTCTTTTCTTCCGGGTAAAGGCAACAAAATAGGGAAGTATTGTGCTTGAGTTGTTAATCTTAACATAGGAAAGGCTTAGGAAATGTATAGGACAGCATTGAGGGTTTGGGAGAGGAGACAGTATTATGGGTTGGGGTATTAGCAAGTATGAAGTGGCTTGAGGGTACTGTCCGCATTACCTTTTAACCCATGTGCTCAACATTTTCTGTAACTTCTGTTCTATGATACAAAGATTTATGAAGACCTGAAATCAAGGGATGAAAACTGGGCTGTTAAAATGGGTGAAAACTTCAAAATGCAGAGGAATCTGAAGAGCGTTGCATAGTATATAAGACTCCTGCATAAAACTGGCAATTTCACTTTATGTCAAGGACTTCTGTTAAGTAGGTGTTTCCTGAGATTCATTTCAGGGGAAAGACTATGTTGAAAGTTTATCTTAAAGTTTTTTCCTGCAATGGTTAGGTGATATTTTTACCAGCGGCGAATCCGTAAGGGTCTGCAGCAACCTGATCCTTGCCTGCTCAGGGAAAGAATTCGGCTGAGGGGCAGAAGTAGGTTTAAGGTAGAGGGAGAGACTGAGGCAACTTTTAGAGCCAGAGTGAGAGTTTATTAAAAAGTTTCAGAACAGGAGCAAAAGGAAGCAAAGTACACCTGCAAGAGGGCCAAGTGGGTGACTTGACAGATCCGAGTGCCCTGTTTGGACCTTGATTTGAGGTTTTATACATTGTCATAGTTTGGGGTTTGTGTTTCTTCTCCCCTGATTCTTCCTTTACGGTGGGCTGTCTGCATGCACAGTAGCCCAGTGGCCTGCCAGCACTTGGGAGGGGCCACGTGCTCCTTGTGTTTACTGAAGTTGTGTGCATGCTCTTTTGAGCCGCTTTTCCCTTACCAGTCAAGTATTCCTAGAGGAAGGTCATATACCAGTTAAACTCCACCATTTTGCCTCTTAGTGTGCATGTGAGCCCACTCGCCCAAATCTAGAGACCTTGTAAGGAAGCAGCTGATTACCAGCTCCAGATGTTTTCTATCTATTGGGAGAGTGCCTTTCCCTGGTGCCGGCTGCCACCAGTTATTTTAGAGAAACAGTTTAACAACTGCCCGACCATCACCCATGGTCCCCTGACATTCCTGGGGAGGGGCCTTCTCCTGCCGTGCTCATGTCTGCCTAACTACCTACTCTAACAATATAAGTTACGAGATTTAGCTTAAATGCCTAAGGAGGGAGTTCAAGGGAGATTAAAATTATGGAGGTTTTAATGTATTTTCTCTTTTATACATCATGAAGTTTGGTGATTTTCTTGGTTAGAAGTCTTGGAGCATATCTCTCTACCTGTTCCAGCATTTTCTACTTTTGGTTTGATGATGAAATAAGCACTTAGGTAGGTAGATAGGTAAATAGAAAGATGGGTAGATAGAAGTAGAGTTAATATCTAACTTTTCTGTTAATACTGGAGGTTATTGGTGTTTGTGACTTGCAATTGGTCTTAGATTTACTAACTTTTTTTTTTTTTGAGATGGAGTCTCGTTCTGTCACCGAGGCTGGAGTACAGTGGCACAATCTCGGCTAACTGCAACCTCTGCCTGCCGGGTTCAAGCGATTCTCTGGCCTTAGCCTCCTGAGTAACTGAGATTACAGGTGCGCACCACCATGGCCGGCTAATTTTTGTATTTTTTAGTAGAGATGGGGTTTCACCATGTTGATCAGGCTGGTCTTGAACTCCTGACCTCATGAGCCACCTGCCTCAGCCTCCCAAAGTGCTGGGATTACTGACTTGAGCCCCCGTGCCCAGCTACTAACATGTTTTTTAAAAATTTTTTGAGTCAGGCTTTCTTATTTCAGGAAGTGTCTTTCTCTTCCTGAAATATGTGGTAAGTGCAAAAGCAGAGATATGTATGTTACATATGTATGAAGGGCTCTGCATATTTCTTTTTTTTTTTTTTTTTTGAGACGGAGTCTTGCTCTGTCGCCCAGGCTGGAGTGCAGTGGCCCGATCTCAGCTCACTGCAAGCTCCGCCTCCCGGGTTTACGCCATTCTCCTGCCTCAGCCTCCCGAGTAGCTGGGACTACAGACGCCCGCCACCTCGCCCGGCTAGTTTTTTGTATTTTTAGTAGAGACGGGGTTTCACCGTGTTAGCCAGGATGGTCTCGATCTCCTGACCTTGTGATCCGCCCGTCTCGGCCTCCCAAAGTGCTGGGATTACAGGCTTGAGCCACCGCGCCCGGCTAGCTCTGCATATTTCTTATAGGTTAGTTATTCTCGATTGGGGTCACAATGCTAACAGTGTTCTCAAATTAGTAGTGGAGATCTCTGTGCTACAAAACGTCATGAAAACCAGACATACTGGAATAAGGTTGTATTGAGTGACTGTGTATGAGGTTTCTAGGAGTCCAGCACATATCCTCATTGTTAGCATGTATTCACAGCCTTTCCCCACTTTCTCCTCATGATTTACAGAACAGGGGTGATCATGTTAATTAGATTACGATTACATGATCAGATTCTTTTACTGTCATCCTTAAGATCACACCAGGGCATGGGCAGCATACTTATTTTCATTGAAACTGAAGTCATAAAATATTTGACATATCAGACAGGTCTTACAGATTAAGGAGAGGCACAAGTAGCATTAGTGAATTAAAGTATAAGCAAGGTCTTTGGTTTTATAGCATTAGTTATGTTCCATTTGTTATTGACTGACATTAGTTGAGACCCTTCTATGTCAGGCATTGGGCTGGTTGCTAGGGACACGATAGTGGCTAGAATTGAGAGTTGGAGTATGTAGGTGCATCCTGTTCCTGTGACTGCATGTCTGAGACTCTGTCCAAGCCACAAGTGATTAGAATGAACTAGCCATGCCCCTGCTTCTTAAGAATTGATATTATTGTAATAGTTGGTTAATTGACTCTACTTCATTCATTTCCATATGCTTTTCTTTAAAACAAAAACACTCTACCTAAATAGTTTTTAATAGACTAAATAGACTTGCTGCAGTAATTATGCAAATTTTGTGCTAGTGATTAGTATTGGCATTAGATTTGTTTTAAATGAGGTAGAAATCTGCTATAAAGCACCTTAGTTCAGTTGTAGTTTTTTTGTAACAAACTCTTTCCTTCTTAAATGATGCACCCCAGGCTTTCTGTAAGCCTCTTTTCACTTGATTATTTTAAGTTAAATATAACCAACTTTATATTATGTAAAGTTTTATGTCCTGTAAACTTTATATTAAAGTTTTCCTTTATCTTTCCTTTTTCATTCTAATTTCTTTATTGTGGAACCTATTTATCTCACTTTTGGTGTCTTGTTTTTTTCTCATTAAAATAGAGAAATCAGATAGCTGTCACTTTTACGTGTAGATTGGTTGAATAGATAGTTATACTTTAATATGCTTGTATCAGTTGCTATTTTAATCCTGTTTTATCTATTGTATGCATTATTCCTGTTAGAGGAATTTTAAGGGAAACATGTTTTTTGATGATAACTTTGAAATTTTGAAATCACCTTAAGGTGATTTCTTTAAGCTGACTGTGGAAGGGCCAGTCCCCACAAGAATGCATATCCAATATAGTTTTTTCGTTTGGCCTCATCTCCGTGACTACCTCTTCCTGTGTATTTAATGATTCATCTAAATAGAGCTGCCATTTACTTTTTTTCTGCGTAAAATACACTTTTACTTATTTACATTGCAGACTTTCACCCATCCTTTAAGGTCCAACTCAAATGCCACCTCTTCTGAATGCTTCCGTAGCTTCCCCAGGTAGAGATAGATTTTCTCAAATGTCACCTTGTCTTTCCTTGAGAATGAACTTCTTGAAAATGGATACAAAGTGCTTAGCTGATGGTGTTTTCTTAGTTCTTGTGAGACTGGCCTGGTAGCTATTGTGGGTCACCCTGACAATTGGGGAAGGTCACTGCCTGTCTTTGATGCAGCCAAAGACACGTCCTGGAAATCCTCTTGCGCTGATGTGGACCAGTTAGCAGGCTGCAGGCACATGCTTGTGCCTCCTCATGGACTCTCTTTCTCTCTGTTTCCCCAGATTCCTCTTTGGTCTTCAGTCTCAGTTGTGTCCCTTTTGTAATTCTGCTGAACTTGAGCTGTGTCACTCACATTTTTTTTTTCTCTGCTTTATGACTCCTCTGTACTTATTTGATACTTCCTGGTACACCCAATCAGAATTGATATTTTCATTAATCTCTCCTTTTATTATAGTGCATGTGCAAAAATGTATTGCTGTGTTTCTTTTGGCTTTTTGGTTTCATGCCTTTGATAGTTAAGATGCCAGTAAATGTATCATTTGAATATATCTTCTTTGTCTATTAAGATATTATGGTAGTGTGCATCTTTTAATTATAGAAGGATATATAAGTTAGCAGTACCCTTGTCTTCTGACATTATTGTCTAAAGAGATTAGTCATATATTGGGTCCTTTTTGTTACATAACTTGTTTATGTGAACTGTAGATTAACTTTATTTATTTATTTATTTATTTATTTTTGAGACAGGGTCTCACTCTGTGACCTAGGCTGGAGTATAGTGGCATGATCACAGCTCACTGCAGTCTTGACCTCATCAGCTCAAGCAGTCCTCCCACCTCAGCCTCCTGAGTAGCTAGGACTATAGGCATGTATCACATACCCAGCTAATTTTTATTTTTTTGTAGAGGTGGGGTCTCCTCTGTTGTCCAGACTGGTCTCAAACTCCTGGTCTTAAGTGATCCTCCTGCCTCAGCTTCCCAGAGTGCTGACATGATAGGAATGAGCCACTGTGCCCAGCCATTAACCTTAATTTCATAAATATAAATTCTTTAGTTTTTCCTTAGATTTTCATCTTTCATTATAGAACCATGTGTGCATTTTTAAAAGTTAAAACCTCAAAGTTTGGTATAAAAAATGTCAGTCCCCATTAACTATATATATAATTGCTTTTTTCTTTTTTGAGATGGAGTTTTGCTCTTGTTGCCCAGGCTGGAGTGCAATGGCACAGTCTTGGCTCACTGCAACCTCCACCTCCTGGGTTCAAGTGATTCTCCTGCCTCAGCCTCCTCAGTAGCTGGGATTACAGGCACCCGCCACCACGCCCAACTAATTTTTGTATTTTTAGTAGAGACGGGGTTTCGCCGTGTAGGCCAGGCTGGTCTCAAACTCCTGACCTCAAGTGATCTGCCCACCTTGGCCTCGCAAAGTGCTGGGATTACAGGTGTGAGCCACTGTGCCCAGACCTATTAACTGTTATTTCTGTCATTATCTTTGTTTTATGCTTTTAGTTTTTCTTTTTCATTATTTCTCATGAAATGATTTTTAAATGTAATTTCTGACAGGTTAATAAGTGAAATACTACTACAAACTAGAAAAATGCCCCTGAATTGGTGATTATAAGACCGTGTGACCATGTGTGCTTCATGGCAGTTAGTATAGACATTTCAACTGCTTATTTTACTTCATTCTTTATGCCATTTAGATCTCTGTCCAACTGGTATGTCAATTTTTAATGTATCCAGAAAATCACTGCCAAGTTTATATGGCTACTTAAGTTTTCTTTTTTAACACTGAACATTTTATGTATGTTTTTTCAGTGTTTGCTCCATGTTTAATTCACTTGCGTATACATACACACACAGATATACAAACACAGAGAGACACACACCGTTTTATCTTTTGTCTGCTTCAGTGAAGTGGGCCTGGTGTGTGGATAATTTGAGGAGTTTAAGCACATTGCTAATAATTATCCTTGCTAGAGAGGCTAAGTAGTATCTTTTGTGATGCTGTACCCTCAGTGAAAGAAATTAAAATAAAAAAAAACAGAGAATTCTATTTCTATACTAACCAGGTGGTGGGCTATTACATAAAACTAGAAAATATAAGTAGAACTTCAAAACAGACAATTTACTAGAGATGAAGTCATCATTGTGCATTTCTTTTCTTATCGTTGTTGGTGTCCAGTTCTTTAGACGATGTGGTATCATTTTCCCAATCAAAATGCTTGGGTCTGAAATGCCCTTTCCTGAAACACAGACATCTTCATTTTTAACAAATACTTACTTTCCCGGTAAAATATTTGTTATGGAGAAATTAAGGTCTTTTCTCCTGGGTGGTGTTTTTTTTTTTTTTTTTTTTT
>NW_012115154.1:12984033-12985364 GCF_000951035.1 Colobus angolensis palliatus | reverse complement strand
ATCATTCTGAGCAAACTATTGCAATGACAGAAAACCAAACGCTGCATGTTCTCACTTATAAGTGGGAATTGAACAATGAGAACACTTGGACACAGGAAACGGAACATCACACACCGGGGCCTGTTGTGGGGTGAGGGGAGCGGGGAGGGATAGCATTAGGAGAAGCACCTGATGTAAATGACGAGTTAATGGGTGCAGCACACCAACACGGCACATGTATACATATGTAACAAACCTGCACTTTGTGCACATGTACCCTAGAACTTAAAGTATAATAAAAAAAAGAAACATGCTCTCCTCCAATTCACTGGGAGACAGACATTTGAAAGTCTGGTCTACGTTCTTTCTGTGTGTAGAGTTTACAGGTGATGTTTGGACAAATTGAATGGGGTGGCATGGGAGAAACCATGGGCTGAAATACTTATTTATGCTGGTAGAAGAGGAACTGTGGGGGGAAGAAATATTCTATATTTGAACATGTTCAAAAGAATTGAATAGTGTGCACTCTTTGGCATATCTAGTGGCAGAATCTCTATCAAAGTAAAATAGTCATACCTTTAGGTAAGGCTTCTTTGTTATCTAACTAGTTGTCACCAATGTGGCTTTTAGGGATTTGCTCATTACGAGTACATGAACAGGCAGACTGCCATATACATTTTTGTCATTTAAATGCATCCAGGCAGAGATGCAGGAGGTCACTTCACCTGGAAAATACTGGACTTTAAAAGGATATCTGAATTTCAGTGAGGATGATCTGGGAGGCATCTGTTCTAGGATTGAGTAGCTTTAGTCATTAGAATTGGAATTCTGTAATAGTTCAGCTATTTTAGTTGTATTAAAGTACCAAATTGACATTATTTGTGTCCATTTCTGTGTTTAGTGTTTCATAGAACTTATGCTTTGAGCACATTTAAGTGAACATTGAGCCAAAGATGTGATGAGCAATTTGCATACTTGGTTCAGGTCCATTGAACAAAACAGTTATGTACAAGCTGTAGTTTCTGTACATAAGGCTGGCAGAAAAGATGTATCTGAGTCACACAGAAATATTTGGGAGACTGCAGAAAGATTATTTAAATGTATAAGACATTTTAATATATTAGTGGTACAGAAGGAAATACTTATTTCTTTATATGAGGCCAGAGGTAAATTCTATTCCCATCCCCCAAATGATGGCCCATTTCTATTGAAATCAATATTTAATCATTCTACGTATTATCCTACAAATATTGTGAGATTTAAAAACATCTCTGTGCTACCTTCTTTCCCAGGATTCACTCAGACGAGATGGAATGACTTAATCTTTGTGTTTAGTGCCACTTCTGGTCATA
>NW_012115154.1:12976208-12977063 GCF_000951035.1 Colobus angolensis palliatus | reverse complement strand
ATCTATGCAAATAAACTAGAAAATCTAAAAGAAATGGATAAATTCCTGGACACATACACCCTCCCAAGACTAAACCAGGAAGAAGTTGAATCCCCGAATAGACCAATAACAAGTTCTGAAATTGAGGCAGTAATTAATAGGCTACCAACCAAGAATAGTCTAGGACCAGATGGATTCACATCCGAATTCTACCAGAGGTACAAAGAGGAGCTGATACCATTCCTTTTGAAACTATTCCAAACAGTAGAAAAAGAGGGACTCCTCCCTAAATCATTTTATGAGGGCAGCATCTTCCTGATACCAAAACCTGGTAGAGATACAACAAAAAAAGAAAATTTCCGGCCAGTACTCCTGATGAACATCAGTGCGAAAATCCTCAATAAAATACTGGCAGACCGAATCCAGCAGCCCATCAAAAAACTTATCCACCACGATCAAGTCGGCTTCATCCCTGGGATGCAAGGCTGGTTTAACAGACACAAATCAATAAATGTAATCCATCACATAAACAGAACCAATGACAAAAGCCATATGATTATCTCAATAGATGTAGAAAAGGCCTTCGATAAAATTCAACACCCCTTCATGCTAAAAACTCTCAACAAACTGGGTATTGATGGAATGTATCTCCAAATAGTGACTATTTATGACAAACCCACAGCCGATATCATACTGAATGGGCAAAAGCTGGAAGCATTCCCTTTGAAAACTGGCACAAGACAAGGATGCCCTCTCTCACCACTCCTGTTCAACATAGCATTGGAAGTTCTGGCATAGGAAGAGAGGAAGTCAAATTGTCTCTGTTTGCAAATGAAATAATTGTATATATAGAAAACCTTGTTGTCTCAGCCCAAA
>NW_012115154.1:12969061-12971612 GCF_000951035.1 Colobus angolensis palliatus | reverse complement strand
AGTGTTTTGTTATTGCTCTTAGTTTACAAATAAGTGTCTTGCTTTAAAGCTTGTAAACTACCTGACAAAAGACATTGTCCCTGCTTTACTAAAAAGGACATTATCTAATGAGAGTTTTTCTCCTTACCTAAAAATGTCTGTTACCATACTCTTCATTTTCCAATTTTCTCTCATTTGTACCCATCTTTTTCTTAGTGTGGTTTCTCTTTTCTTCTCCTTTCTTCTTTCCTTCCTTCTCTGCTCCTTCTCATTCATTTTTTTTCATACTTATGTATTTTGTCTCCTTCTCTGTCACTTTTTCCTGTCACTAACTGTTCACATATGCTCTCATATACATGCAGATGCTTTATCATTTGTTCTGACCTCTTCCTCCAAAAGTGATAGTAAATAATTAGTTTTCTGGCTAATTGTTATAAAAATGGTTATTATTTAAGGCTTTTCACATTTTTATTTCTTTTCTATAGATATTACTAATGCATAGCTATTGTAATAATTATTAGTAACAATTTTCATTTCATGGCACTTAGTGGCCATGCCTGATTTCTTCATGAAACTGAAATGAAGAGTAATAACAAATGCATAAAGGATTGAAAGATCACAATTCAGAAATATATCTAAGATGATATCAACTAGTTATAATTATTAATACAAATTTTACCTACCCCTTCTTCAGAAGTGAGAATGTGATTTCCTGACTCTATTTTGGAGCCATGAATTGTTTTACCTACTAATGAGTCATGAAAACAGTTTAATGGGGTAAGCCCAGTATTTACAAAAAATGGAAATTGAAGACTAAAAGACAGTGTATCAGGAGTGAGAATAATTATTGTTTCTTGAAACATACATGCATATGTACCTATATTTACACATAGACATTTCTGTGGGTGATGAAAAATGTATATAGGTTATGATTAATCACTGGCATGTTTATTAATAATAACCATAGTAGTCCTTATGTATTGAGTGCTTGTCACTCTGCTAAAGCACTCTACATGCAAGTTTGAATGTAATCACCTTAACAGTCCTATGGAATAATTTTTATTTATTTATTTTTGAGACAGAGTCTCGCTCTGTCGCCCAGACTGGAGGGCAGTGTCGTGATCTCGGCTCACTGCAAGCTCTGCCTCCCGAGTTCACGCCATTCTCCTGCCTCAGCCTCCTGAGTGGCTCAAGCCTGTAATCCCAGCACTTTGGGAGGCCGACGCGGGCAGATCACAAGGTCAGCAGATCGAGACCATCCTGCCTTACACGGTGAAACCCCGTCTCTACTAAAAATACAAAAAATAAAAATAAAAAAAAGAAATCAGCTAGGCGTGGGATAATTATTACAATTATTCTTATTCGTTAAATGAGAAACATTGAGTACAGAGATAACAGAGCTAGAGAATGACTGAAGCCAGACCTGTCTGCTTTAGAGCTTCAGCTCTTAGTGGCTGCTTCTTGCATATATACTTTCCTCCTTTTTTTTTTTTAAGGGGATAAGACACTTTTCTAGAAACTGGGAAGCCTAAGTGTGTTTCATGGAAATACTACTAACTTATAGGACACTGAGTCCTCATTTGCACGTTCTTTTAGGGGTCTCAGTGAACATTCCTCCTAGCAATAGCTTTAAATTTCACACTGTTTTTCTATTTAACAGATCATTAGTTTCAAAACTTACCATTTGTAAAGGAATATTCCAGGCATTCTAAATCTCTTTTATATTAAATGTTATGTCATAACAAATATAAAACAAACATTTGAAAGTAGTAAAAAGAAGTCTGAATGGAAATATTCACAGCCTTTTCTTTTAGAGTAAGTAAAGTGAATGAATCTCAGATAGCTAGCATTGAACCATCATTTTTCATAATCACATTATGTGTGTGTGGAATCCTTCTTATGAAATTTTATACCCTTATACATTTTTGTTTTGTTTTAGTAATCACGGTATCACAGGACATTCAAGGAATTTATGCTAAAGTCTCAAGAGCTTAATATTTTCAGTAAGTTTATAAATCTGCTTTACTTCCTAATTCCGTGATACGGTGTATGAAGACTTTCGCTTGATGTTTATAAGAGAAGTCATTTTTTAAGTGCCAAGCTTTATAGTATAACGTTTTAAAAATACGTTTCCTGAGAGACAAAAATGTTTCCATTGTTTTATTGTTTTTACTCAATATTTTTTGGGCACCTTCTGTGTCAAGCAGTGTAAAAAGTCTGGAGATAGCACAGTGAGAAAGACACAGGTCCTGTTCTTAAAGGGCTTACAATCAACTGTGTCATAATGTTCTTTAATGATTCAAGTGTATTATTTAGAAGGCTTCTTGCAAAGTTGAGAAATGTTCAACTCTCTCTTCTCTATAAAAGCATGATCTCAAAGGTCCTTTTCATTTATAAGCCTGATGCCAGGTTTTCTTGTAGGCAGTCTCAATCTTATCTTAGTACTTTGTAGCTCCAATCAATTACTGTTGGACATTGAACCTTCCCTTAGAATTATGTTATAACTAGGGTCTGATATTGGCCCCTCTTTGTAGAAGAAATTTTGCTGACTTCAGAAAACAGTAGAAATATC
>NW_012115154.1:12957469-12967496 GCF_000951035.1 Colobus angolensis palliatus | reverse complement strand
AAAATAAATAAATAAATAAAAATTAAAAAAAATAAAAATGTTTAAGATATGTGACTTGCTTTTGAATATCATCATTAGAAAAACAGCCTACCTTTTCCCCCTGACTCCTGCCATGTTAATGCAAATATAAACATAAACATTTCAGTTTTATGAAGTAAATAGACTCATTGGTTTGTCCTTCAGGAAAAGAAATTCCTCAGACTGTCTAAGGATGGATATAGGTCAGTGAAATCAGCCAAGATATACTCATCAAACCTCTTATCTTTTCAAAGTTACTAGTCTTCCTCTGTCTCTGTCTTTCTTTCTCTACAACTTAGATAGTAAAGGGGAAAAACTCAGGGATGGTGGTTATCTCCTCTCCAAGAAAACATAATTAATGTAAGAAAGAATTTAATATTATAAAGTATTTTATTTTGAAATTTTTTACCTTTACATTTAAATTCATCTAGTTATAAATGGTCAGTGTTTAAAATGCATTCCAAAGTTATAGGAGAAGTTAGTGGAGAATCATCTAGAATATTTCAGTTTTTCAAATTATGATTCTGTCACTAAAGGAAAATTGTTGTGTGATTTTTTACCTTGAAGTGTCCAAAATGTGCCCTCCCTCGTGTTCTCCGTTGGGGTATTGTGGAGAAGTACTGTGATTTACTCAGTGATGAGCTATGTTCTTGAGAGTTCAAAAGAGTAGACCTTAGAGGACAGATAAGATACAGCTGATTTTTTTTCCATTGCCAGGAATGTTTGGTTATTTTAAAAAAGGAATGATAATACTATATTTAAAATGTATGTATCATTATCAGCCTGGATTACTCCACTGCACAAATATTTATTGAACTTATTAATTCTAACTAGTTACAAATCCAAGTCACACTTTTTGTTTTATGATTACTTTATACATCTTTTTTATAATGACGCCTTCAGTAATTTCAGTCTTTTTCCTGGGGTTTCAATTGCAGTTAATTGTGCTTCATTGCATTGTGCCTTCTTTACATTCAATAGCACATACAACACTGCAAAAATAACAACAGGGGCATCATCTTGGAACTGCTTGGAAATAGGCTGTGTCTGTCATCTTAGAAGAAAAAAAGATAAATTGAAACTTAGAGGAGTATGGATGTGAGTGTTCACTGGAAGCAAATTTAGGATCTTGGGAAATATAAATATGCCAACTTAACCATATTTATTTAATGCAATTGTTTTGATTGGTGTCAGTTATCCATATGGCTTATCCATATCCATATGCTTAAATTTGTCAGACTCTCCTTTGCTTTGATTATGTAGGTAGGTCTATTGGTTTTGTTTTTCCTTGCTTTTTATTTTATTAATCTCAATTGTTCTTGAATCAGAGACCTTCAAGAGACAGTATGCATTCGACTATAACCTTCAATAGGCCTCTAAATATTGTGTTCTGAAACTCTTGCTGGTTGAATAAAATCCCATTTTTATTGTTGGAAATGAAATAGGAATATTTTATAATATTACAATCGGAATGCTGTTTCTAGTTTGTGTGGGAAGTTTTTAGCCGAGGCCTCGAGAACTTTCATTTCATTTGTGCCCTTTTTATCTTGTCTTACAGAACAAAGCAGAAGTGCATTTTTTTGACTATAGTCTAAAACTAGTCTTTTCTATCCAATGATAACAGAATTGTTTAGTCTAAAACTAGTATTTTCTATCCAATGATAACAGAATTGTTTAGTCTAAAACTAGGATTTTCTATCCAATGATAGCAGAATTGTTTTGTCTAAAACTAGGATTTTCTATCCAATGATTGCAGAATTGTTCGCTTGCTTTAATAATTTCTTAACAGTTTTTTTTGAAGAGGTGAGCTGTTGATATTCTCAATGTGTATAAAAAAATCTAGGTATATCTGCTTTCTACTTTTAAGGAAACAACACTTCTTTCCTCTATGAGGGGAAAATAAACAGGAAGCATATGCAAACTTTTTTTTTTAAAAAAATAAGCAATATTTTTATACTTTAACAGTATTAAAGACTGTGGCTGCAGTACTTTACATGTGTTTCATTAAATGGGGTTGTGAGGGTCTACTTGTAGAAAATGATTTTTATATCATTTTCTAGATAATAGAAATGATTGTGAGGTTCTACTCATAGAAAATGAAATACAACATATATTATATTTCCATGAGAATGCAACTGTATTGCAGGCATTCTCTCTTTTCTCATTCATCCAGTTTAACAAAAATTTGTGGCTAATTTATTTTTGTATTTTGAATTTTGTATTTTATTCTTTATTAGGCACGTGTGGTGTTTGAATTTCTGACTTCCAGTGAAGGGAAGATTAGGTGATACAATACCTGTATCCTAGCAGTCTTGTATATCTTAGCAAAGTAGAAATTTTTCTGCTAACTATACTTTTAGAAGTTATAAATCATAAATGTCAAACTCCCAATCAGTATTTAAAAACTTGGTAAAGATTCAGTTCATTCTCTTTTATTTATTCTATCTCTGCACTAATGAGTCTTCAAATTCTGAGTATTAACCTTGGTACTTCGGGACCTTTTGCGATTACAGTGGGTTTCAGTTATGTTTTTATATGGTGCTTATTATGTAAGGAACTTTCACTACTTTTTGTGAGGATCTTGGTACTTGTTAAACACCTGTTTAAACAAATTGCAAGTGATTATATATGACTTAACAAATATATCTATTTCAGTGTACTACCTAGAACAACTTTGTTAGCATTCAAATTTATTATTAATGTAATAAAACTTTATCCTGCTGATGAGCATTTTGTGTCCCTTTTAACCAATTTTATGTTATCACACACTGTTGATATATTAGTCTCTAAGGCAAGGGCAAAATACCACCAGTTTCTTTGCATAGCAAGAGTGATGTTTACTCCAGTTCCCAACAAATTCTTCATCTCCATCTGAGACCACTTCAGCCTGGATTGTATTGTCTGTATCACTATCAACATTCTGGGCAAAGCCATTCGACAAATCTCTAGGAAGTTCCAAACTTTCCCACATCTTCCTGTCTTCTGGCTCTCCAAACTATTCCAACCTCTGCGTATTCCAAAGTTGCTTCCACATTTTCAGGTATCTTTACAGCAACACCATACTCCTGGTACCAACTTACTGTATTAGTTCGTTCTCACGCTGCTAATAAAGACATACCTGAGACTGGGTAATTTATAATGGAAAGAGGTTTAATTGACACGTGGTACCACATGGTTCACAATCATGGCAGAAAACAAAAGAGGAACAAAGTCACATCTTACATGGCTGCAGGCATAGACAGCGTGTGCAGGGGAGCTCCCCTTTATAAAACCATCAGATCTCATGAGACTTACTATCATGATAAAAGCATGGAAAAGACCCACCTCATGATAAAATTACCTCCCACAACATGTGGGGATTATGGGAGCGACAATTCAAGATAAGATCTGGGTGGGGACACAGCCAAAACACATTAGTTGATGATGTCTTTCTTTTTTTCTTTTTTTGAGATGGAGTTTTGCTCTATCGCCAGGCTGGAGTGCAATGGCATCATCTTGGCTCACTGCAACCTCTGCCTCCTGGGTTCAAGCAATTCCCCTCCCTCAGCCTCCCAAGTAGCTGGGACTACAGGCATGCACCACCACGGCCGGCTAGCTTTTTGTATTTTAGTAGAGATGGGGTTTCACCATGTTAGCCAGGATGGTCTTGATCTCCTGACCTTGTAGTCCACCTGCCTCAGCCTCCCACAGTGCTGGAATTACAGGTGTGAGCCACCACACCTGGCCAATGTCTACCTTTTTTGTCTTGAACATTGAACTAATTATAGTATCACTGGTCTTATTTTCAGTTTTGAATCGAAGTTAAAAGGTAATTATAAACTATAGTACATGGATCGTATTTACCGTAGTAAATTTAAGGAGTATTTCAAATAAAAGCCAATCATAAATAATTAATTAAACTTCTGTTCTTTCATTTAATGAATGCTACTCGCATAATTCTGCAACTTAAGCAAACTTACAATAAATATGTCAGCAAAATGAATGAGAAAAGATTATAGAGATAACAAGTTATTTATAACTGTGGAATGAGGCAATTATAAAACGAAATTAACTTAAAATGTATGCAGAAGAATATTTATCACTGAACTTTCTGTCATTGCCTATGCTTTTTTTCTATCTTGAATGATAATTTTTGAAATGTTGGCACCTATAGTCTTCAAGCATATATGTTTAGAAAAATGTCATATTAATGGGAATGAATGTTACCTTATGTTGAGATTTTTCAGTACTGGACATCAGAATTTCCTGAAAATGCTGGGAAGCATTTTGATGTATACCTGGAGGCTGTATTTTTCCCCCAGAAGCTTGTTTTGTACTGACTACTATATTTCTTTCCCTTGCTCTTTCTTTTCCCCTATTTTTTTACTTTTTTATTTTTTGAAGTCATTCTTTTCTGTTCCTATACTGCATCATTCTTGTTATTGTTGAGACTCGTCTTTCTGTTCTCTTTTCCGCCCAGTCTCGTGTGTGCCTGTGAGTTAAATGGTAGGTACTAGAACAGATTTAATAAAGGAGATGTGAAAGACTTGTACTAATAGGGCTGACGGTACTATAACCCGTGATTTGTGCCTCTTCTGAGCCTGTGAGACCTGCCTTGTGAGACCCACTTCACCACGTTAGTATCGGGATATTTCCCAGAGAATAACCCATCATTCTGATTAGGCTTTCCTCATCTGCTTAGTCTAATCAAATATTACCTTATAGTTTCCTACAGACTTCTAATTTCTAATCAGGTCAAACTTTTACTCTCTAGAAGAGTGCTGGTTGAGATACTTTGTGCCTAGTAGTTTTTGGTTCTCCAGAAATGACAGATGATCAATGGAGGTAAAAGAAGCCACTTGGATCTTGCAAAATGTTTACAGACTCAGGTTGCTCATTTCTGGTTTTTCCCTTTGTCAAGCGTCACCCATTTCTTCCTCCAGCCAAAAATAATCCTGTCTTAATGTCATCTCGTGTGTGTGTGTGTGTGTGTGTGTGTGTGTGTGTGTGTGTCTGCGATCTCCTCCAGTGTGACTGTAACCTTAATCTTGTTAAGACAGTCTTGGGATGATACCTAACTACTGTGTTGTTACATAAAATTAGGTGGTTATTATACTTGATTGCTTGATTGGGTGCCGCCATTCTCTTTATTTGACTTCACCAAATAGCCCATTTTCTTTTCAGTTTTGGTGCCGTAACAAAAGGCAAGAGAAAACGTTTCTCCAAAATAATCAATATATTTACCACTATTTTGTCTTCTTAAAGCATTAGTAAACAGATGTGTTTTTATTTTTTAAACTTATGGAATGGGTTGTTTTTGATTAATTTCTTCAAAGTTTATATGATTTTTGCACATTTTATCTACTATCGGTGTTATTTGGAATGATTAAAATCTTAGCACTTTAGATAATGTAATAGATGAAGATGGTATTTTTAATGTTTAAACTAGCTATGTGAAACTTTCTTTTAAAAATATACTAAACTGTTATGTTAAAATATAACTAGTAACTGAAGGAAATTAAAGAATTGGAAAGAACAGTATTCTTTATGAGTATTTAAAGTATTTATTTAAGTCTGTTATCTAAGTCTGTAAAATATTGTAAAATACAGGTATCTTTCAATATGCCAAAACAACAACAATTCCAAATCCAGATGAGTTAAGGAACATTTTCTAATTTTGGAAAAACTAAATTTCTCCTAACTTTATTTTCTCAGGAAATGGAGTCTTTCCTATACATATTTTATAAAGGTAAAGGCAATAATGTTCTTTTGAGCTTTTGGAGATGAGCATTATATAGTAGCAAATAAAGTGAAGATTTATGCTAGAACCTGGGAGGTGGAGGTTGCAGTGAGCTGAGATTGCACCATTGCACTCCAGCTTGGGCGACAGGGCAAGGCTGTCTCAAAAACAAAATAAAAAAAAGTGAAGATTTATATTTCATGAAATTTGAATTCATTAATACAGCACATACATAGATTATAAGCAATAATTAAGCTTTTAAATGGCCACATTAATGTCAGAAATTGAGGCTACGTTTATTTTTCCGTTCAGCTTTTGTCTGCTTCTAATTCCTTTTGCTACCTATATTCCATATATAAACTGGCACTTTTTAACTGTGTATATCCCCTCTCTCCCTCCCATCCCACAAGCCCATCTAAGTTTTGCTTTATAACTGTGCTTGGAGAATAGCAATAGGCAATTTTAATTAAACAGTATGGAAGTTTTTCATAGGGGACTACATTTAATAGAATTGTTTTGGCTGTTAACTTTCAATATTGGATTAAGATTTATTTGTTTTCAAATTGCTAAACTGATGTTAACTCTATTATTCTTAGCCTGAAATATGCTCTCTACTGCATATTTCTTTTTCCTTTTTTTTTTTCTTTCTGAGATGGAGCCTCACACTGTTGCCCAGGCTGGAGTGCAGTGGCACCATCTTGGCTCACTGCAGCCTCTGCCTCCCAGGTTCACGTGATTCTCCTGCCTCAGCCTCCTAAGTAACTGGGACTACAGGTGCATACCACCACGCCCAGCAAATTTTTGTATTTTTAGTAGAGACAGGATTTCACCATGTTGGCCAGGCTGGTCTTGAACTCCTGACTTCAAGTGATCCTCCTGCTCAGCCTCCCAAAGTGCTGGGATTACAGGAATGAGCCACCATGCCTGGCCTCTACTGGATATTTCTATGTAAGTCTCTTACCTGACACATTTGAAACCACCTCATCTTTGTCTTAAAATCAGAACTTCTGTGGACTTAGCTCCTTTTTTATTGACTAAGGGTCACTCTATGGAGCTATTTTTAACCCGCCACTTCCTTGTATTTTTTTTTTTCATCCTTACGGGTATGATCAACTATTGTCAAGTTTTTCTTTACAGTGTTTTCATATTGTTCTCATCCATTTTTACTTCCTACCCCAAACTAATCTCTTGTTAATACTAATTCTGTCCTATTCTATTTCAGCTGTTTGCTGAGTTGTCTGCTTCTGATTATTTTCCAGTTACATTTATGCTACACATTACCTTTAGATTCATTTTTCTGTGTTCTCGTTCTCTTAGTCCAGAAGCTTTGCAGGTGTAAACATTGCCTAGAGCGTGACGTCCAGATTCCTTAGGTTTTAAGAAGTGTTTACAATTTATATTTGACATGTCTTTCCCATCCTCACTCATATATGTGTCTTCACAGGTAGACTGAGCACAAAGTCTTTGGCTTTTCTCTATGTCAGTGCTTCATATAGCACCTTGCATGTTGTGCACCATTGGAGATTGTGTTGAAAAAGAGAATCTTTTCTTAAAGAAAATATTTAAATTGATACATAATAGTTATACATGTTTATGTGGTACATGTGATATTTGATACATACATACAGTGTGTCATGATCCAAACAGAGTATTTAGCATATCCATTGTCTCAAATATGTATCATTTCTTTGTGTTGGGAATACTTCAAATCTTCTGTTTTGAAATATATATGATTGTTAACTGTAGTTACACTACTGTGCTACTGAATGAATACTAGAACTTATTTTTTCTATCTAACTTTACGTTCGTACCCATTTACCAGCCCGTCTTCATCTGCCCATTCCCACCCTTCCCAGCCTCTGGTTACTATCCTTCTACTGACTACCTCCATGAGATCAACATTCTTAGCTCTTGTAATCTCTGTTACTTGTACATTTCTGTTTTTCTGCCTGCCTGCACTTCTTTCTGTGTGTCTGGCAGCCTGCCTGTCCGACTGCTTATGCCCATTTATTTACTGTGACTTCATGTTCTACATTTTCCATTTGAGGAAAAGTGGTCTGATGTCTACTGGCTACTTCAATGAGATCCACCCCCGTTCCCCTTTTTTTGGTGAGCACATAAACAAATTGTTTTTTCAAATTTTACTTCTAAAATTTAAAGACTTCAACCAGTTTTTTGTTTTTTGTTTTTTGTTTTTTTAAGCAGGGTATCATTACATTGCTTCCTTGAGTCCCTTATAGCATGGGAGCTCTCTGCTTCGTGTATCTCAAGGGAAATTATCCTTGTAGTGTATAAAGTATTTTTAAAGCATTTCTGTGGAAAGCATATGGACTCTTTATTTTGTATATCTCTGTATTTCTGATTATTCATGCAGTGGAAGTGATTGATTAATATAGATGATGGCAAGATTTTCACAGAACCATTGACTTACATTCAGGTAACTTATTCATAATGCTCTTTTGGCAGTTAACTGCCACCAGGTGGTGGTTGTATGCCATAGCTCTGTAACATGAACAGTGTTTCTAATGAACCGTCCACTGCAAAATCCATAAGTTTCTGTATGTTAATATCCAGCATCTTAATGAAAAATTACACTTAGCATTATATAGTGAATTGAAAACCAGTGTTTTTCAGGAAACATTAAAAAAGTAAACTTTTTTCTGTTTTTTTGTTTGTTGTTGTTTTTGTTTTTATTGTTTCTTTTTCTTTGCTTTTTTTCTTAATTTGGCTTTTTTTAGTTTTTTTTTTAAAGTAAACACTTTTTATTTCAAAGATTGCTATCAAGAAAGTGAAAGGAAACCCAGAGAATGGGAAGAAATATTTGCCAATCATATTTGCCAATCTTATATCTGATAAAAGACTTAAATATCTAGAACATAGGAAGAATTCTTACAGCTCAATAATAAGAAAAAATGATCCAATTTAAAAATGAACAACGGATCTGAATAGATATATTCCAAGGAAGATATACAAATGGCCAACCAACATGCACATGAAAAGATGCCTGACATCATTAGTCATCAGGGAAATGCAAATCAAAACCCAAATGAGATACCACCTCATACCCTCTAAGATGGCTAGAGTAAAAAATTCAGATACTAGCAAGTGTTGGGGTGGATGTGAAGAAAGCAGAACCCTCATATACCTTTGGTGGGAATGCCAAATTGTGCAGTAACTTTGGAAAACAGTCTGGCAATTCTTCAAATTGTTAAAAATAGAGTTACCATTTGATGCAGTTATTTCCACTCCTAGATATATACCCAAGAGAAATGAAGATATATGTCCAAACAAAACTTGTATTCAAATGTCCATAGCTGTGTTACTCATTATAGCCCAAAGGTAGAAACAACTCAAACGTTCAGTAATGGATGGATGAATGGAAAAAACAATGGATAAAGAGTATCTTCCATTCATATAATAGAAAATTACTTGGTCATAAAAAGGAATGATGTATTGATACATGCTGTGACTTTGCTGAACCTTGAAAATATTAAGCTAAATGAAGGAATCCAGACACAGAAGACCACATATTATGGTTCCATTCATATGATATGTCCAGAAGAGGCACATCTACAGAGATCCAGAATATATTAGTGGATGCTGGAGACTAGGGCAATGGAGGAAACTTACCAAAGTGTAGGGTTTCCTTTTAGAATGATGAAAAGCTTCTAAAATTGGTCATGATGGTTGCACAACTCTGTGAATATACTAACATCATTCATTGTACAATTTAAATGTATTTTATGGTATGTGAGTTATATTTCAATAAGGTGTTACCCCCAAAATAGACATTAAGGTGTAATTTATTATCTTTTAATCTTTATTATCCCGTCAATGTAATATCTGTCTTGATTAGGATGTTCACTATTTTATGAGCTTTAACTTATAACAAAATTAATTTTATACTCTGTCCTCACTTCTGGATATGTTCATTTTGTTTATGTGGTATGGGTCAGTGGTTCTCAAATGTAGCATGCATCAGAGTTACCTGGAGGGCCCTAGCACAGCATTTTGGATTCAGTGGGTCTGGGATAGGATTTAAGAATTAACATTCCTAGCAGCTCTCTCTTACTTCCTTCTCTTCCTTCCCTGCTCGCTTCTCCCCCTCCCTTCCCCACTTCCCTCACCTCCACTCCCCTGCCTTCTGCTGCCCTCCCCTCCCTCCCTGCTTTCCTTCCTTCTTCCCCCATGTTTTGTTTTCTTTTCTCTTTCTCTTTTTGTCTTTCTCTTTCTCTTTCTTTCTTTCTTTCTTTCTTTCTTTCTTTCTTTCTTTCTTTCTTTCTTTCTTTC
>NW_012115154.1:12952023-12957419 GCF_000951035.1 Colobus angolensis palliatus | reverse complement strand
TCTTTCTTTCTTTCTTTCTTTCTTTCTTTCTTTCTTTTTCTTTTCTTTCTTTCTCTCTCTCTCTCTCTCTCTCTCTGTCTCTCTCTTTCCCTTTCTCAATCTTTCTCTTTCTCTCTCTTTCTCTCTTCTTCTTTTTCTTTTATTTCTCCCCTCCCTCCTTTTCCTCCCTCTGGTCTGGTTTGAGAACCAGTGGCTTAGGTCTTAGGGAACCATTTTTGTTTTAGCACAACTTTTATTAGATTCTGAGATAATGACCTTCATAGATTTAGACTTCAGCCCTACTAAAATTTCATATAACATCAATTCTTATCTTTTACCAGTGAGAACATAGCTTTTTAATATTATATTTCCTTTTGTGAATACTTCCGTCCTCCTCTCTGCGTAATACGTTTGATGTTTCAGTGAAAACTTTTGTTTACTGAGTTTTAATTTGATTTTCTTTAACATTTACAGCAACGACTTCTTTGAAAATATGTCCTTAGAAAGCTTAGAAATTCTAGAATACTACAGAAAATACAATATTTTGAACAGAAAAAAGTTAATTTCTTTAAAAAGTGATACATTTACGAAGCTAGGCAAAAATGTCAGTTGTTACCATATTTTGGTGTACCTCACTATTTTTAGTACTTATTATTTTAATTACCAGATCAAAAAGGGATCTTTTGTTTATTTTCATTAGAACACTCTTGTTTACAATATTTTTACTAGGGTAAGCTTTATGTGGAAGAGTGTGACAAGCATTCATTATTAGCATTAAATTCTTAACTAAGGACACTGCTTTCTGAAGAAATTTATCTTCTTGATTTAAAACAAGCAAAGTGTTTAGTGAAAGGGAAATATCCTTAGGATTATGTCACTATAAAGTTCTTAAGCCTCTTGTCCAATGTTGCAAATTAATAATGTTCAAAATGCTTGTTAAGTTAGTAAATGAATGAGCTCCATGAGCTGAGGAGCTAGCAGATTGCCGGGATTACAAAGACAACGAGACAGGACCCTTTCCTTAGCAGGATTTACAATCTGTTAGTGTGTGTTGTAAATCGATCAGTGAGGATTTATGTAGCATCTGGGATTTTACCAATGTACTGTGCAGGATGCTTGAAAGGGATTTGAGAGGCAGATAAGGAAGGCCGTACCCTTGAGAGTTTTTAACCTATACTGAAGATGAAACCCAGCATGAGAAATAACCACCTGTATGCATGTAGTATTTTGTGTGGTGGGGAGCATGCATGCTGCTGGAATTCTAAAAGGGACTTTAGGGATTAAGCAGAGATCTGCGTGGATGCACACACATCAGCAGTTGGCTGAAAAACTGCTGTAGGCAAAAACGCCATCGCTGATAATAAATTGTAAGGAGATCAAAAGTGATGTTTCAAAAAGGAAAAAAAAAAAAAACAAAAAACACCAGGGCATAGAATTCTTTATTTATTATGCGAGTGTGGAAGGGAACAGCTGTTATCTTTCAAACTGAAGAATCCTGACTGACCCTGACCAGTTTAGTGCCTCTCTCTTCTACTGTGTTATAGAGGATGCTTTAGTTGGGCTTTGGCTGGCATGACAGTGTTTGAGGATCCTTCTGGAAAAGTAGAAGAACCTGGAAGCCAAATACCCAGCCAGGTTACACTTAAAATATTTCACAGTGTTGAAGTAAAGTATGCCGCTAGGATTAAGAATTCTACTTTATGAGCAGAGGCAGAAATGTAATGAAAAAGATAGTAATATAGAGAATATTAGAAGCAACCTATTACCTTGGACTTATCTGCCACATTTGAGTGTTAGAACAATCTCGCGTCCTAATAACCGTGGTAAATTTGATTTGAAATACCCATTTTTAGCCAAAGAATTGGATTGTCTGTCCTTCTTATAACAGTAACAGTTACATTGGAAGATTTGTATGGAGAATGTCATGTACAGTTAGGCACTATCTGCTGAAAACACTTTGAGTTTCACCCAAAACTTGTTTACTCATTATAGTTTTTTATGTATGTGTATTGAATTGCAGTCAGATACTGTAATTATTATATCAGTATAGTCTTGCCTAGGCCTTATGACTTTTAATTAACGAGAACCTGCTTCCTTGACTTAGCCAGATTTTTAAATTGAGGAGAGATGCTTGCTAGGGTGAATTAGCCAACAGTTTATAAATACGATGGATAGATAATACCTGTTCACATTTTTTACCTTATTGTAAAAATGATTTAATAAGGAAACTTGAATCAGTCAATTTAAACTGCTTTGTAACACTGCTGATTTAAATGTCTTCAAAATATTTTCCTCATCTATAAAGACTATGTGATTGTATTGGACCCTTATATAACATGTGGAAATATTTCCAAATACATACAAGTATATAAATGTAAAAAATAAAATCAAAAATTTTTGAAGGCAATCACAATATATATGAATGTAGGATTAGGGAAGGTCTTTCTCGTCTAGGATTGGAAACCTAGAAGTGTACAAGCTAGGCATATTTGACTGTAGAAGAGTGACTAGCTGGGCATGGTGGGACAAACCTGTAGTCCCAGCTAGTTGAGAGGTTCAGGTGGGAGGATCACTTGAGCCCAGGAGGTTGAGGCTGTAGCGAGCCATGATTACAGCACTGCACTCTAGCCTGGGTGACAGCGAGACCCTATCTCAAAAAGCAAACAAAAAAGTACATTTTGTTTGGCATAAAATACCATAAGCAGTGTTAGTAGAAAAACAATAGATATGGAATTATAAGTATAAACAAAGTAAATGCCCAGTCATTGCTGAATAGTATTATATATTGTGGCATATATGTGTCAAAGAATATTATGCCATTTTGAAAAAAAAGAATGAGAGCTCTACTCATTGCCTTGGAATTTCAGTGAGGTATTATTGAGTGAGGAGAAAAATAGGATGCAGAAAAGTTCCCGTTATTTGATCTGATTTTTACAAAATAAGTGAAGTAAACAAATCCACATATACATATTTTAGTGTGTATGGGTGAAAATTTATTTGTCTCTGTATAAACATGGAGAAACAGGGATCATATAATGTGTTTCTTAGGGGTTGGGAAGGGAATAAGATGTGAGCATAGAGAAGAGAGAGGAAGAGGGGAAGCGAAAAAGAAAAACTGCAGAATTGGCATAAATAAAAGCCTTTATGATATGAACACATTTATACATACAAGATTTGGATAATTATATAAACTGTGTATGTGTGGTTAAAATTGAAGACAATTAAAAGCAATGTGAAAGAGTGGGAGCTGATACGTGTTCAAACAGAATTGACTGAAGACATCTCGTTTGTTTGGTTATAGGCAGAGCTATAATGAGGTTTTGAGAAATACGTATTTGATAATTATGAAAAAGCTTTCTTCACGTCCGTTTTTTATCTAATGGTTAGTAAACCTTTTTATATTGCAATCTTCCGTGTTGCTGTTCATCTCCAATTTGAGAAAGAAATGACATTCAGAAATGCTTAATAGATAATATTCAATTATTATTTCAATAAACATATGGATAACACTTACGTATGACATAGATAGGCCCTGCATATAGTGGCACAGAGAGGCGAGGTATATAATTTGCCTGAGGGAGATCAGGGAAGGCTTCCAGGAGGATTCAGAGAATGCATGCTAGGTGGGGGGCAGCAAGAAAGAAAGTACAGAATGGAGAAAGAGTATATATTTCTGTCTTAAATGCAATGGAACAAAACAACAAAGCAATAGATTGTAAATGGAAATTAATTGCTGCATTTTATTGAGTCTAAGAGAGACTATGAGTTTTATGATGCATGAATATTTTATGTACCACAGGAAAGAAAAACTTGCTTATTAAACTATTTCATATCTATATGTAAATATATATGTATATACATATAAACTATTATATATAAATATATATGTATATACATATAGTTTAACAAGCAAGTTTTTCTTATATATGTATATATATTCGTGTGTGTGTGTGTGTGTATATGTATTTATTTTATTTTATTTATTTGTTTATTTTTTGAGACAGAGCTTCACTCTGGTTGCCCAGGCTGGAGTGCAATGGAGCAATCTTGGTGCACCACAACCTCCGCCTCCTGGGTTGAAGCGATTCTCCTGCCTCACCCTCCCGAGTAGCTGGGATTACAGGCATTCGCCACCACTCTGGGCAAATTTTGTATTTTTAGTGGAGATGGGGTTTCTCCTTGTTGGTCAGGCTGGTCTCAAACTCCTGCTGGTCTCAAACTCCTGACGTCAGGTGATCCACCCATCTCAGCCTCCCAAAGTGCTGGGATTAGAGGCGTGAGCCACTGTGCCCAGCCTATTTATTATATTAACAGTTATTATCTCACAGATTCTCTGGGGCAGGAATTCAAGAACTAGTCATTATAGGTGGATCAGACTTAGTATCTCTTATGAAATTGTAGTCAAGATGTTGGTTGGTGCTGTGGTCCTCTGAAGGGTTTCCTGGGCCTGTAGAATGCACTATCAAGATAGCATACTCACATTGCCGATGCTGATGGCAGAATCCCTTGTCCCCCATGGAGATGGTTGACTACAGCATGGTGATTTCCCCAGAATAAATGATCCAAGAGAACAAGTGAGAAAGATTCTGAAATGTCTTTAATGACCTAGTTTCCAAAATCACATTTCATTACTTCTATCATATTTGTTAGAAGTGAGTCGCTAAGTCAAGCCAACTTTCAAGGGTGTGAAAATTAGACTCTACCCTTCTACGTGTCAAAGGAGGAAAAACAAAATTTGTGGGCATATTTGAAATCACAGCATTCTTAAAGCTGTAAGTGAAAAAATGGTCAAGGATTTTTTTTTAAATTTTGCGTTTATTGTCTAACTCTTCTGAATCACTTTGCAAGACAGTTGTTGATGTTCATGATGTTCTTGTTTTTCAACATAATATTGTCTTCTGTGCCACTAATAACATTGGTGATGAAGCATTTTTAAGTGAATGATAGAGTGTTGCTTTCCAGACCTTTCTTCAAGCTGCTGTCATCAAAGATGCAAGTTTCAATGCTAGTGTTTTCATAATCTTAACCATATGAGTCAATGGAAAGGATTCAGTGAAATATAAATATTCATTTACCTTCCTAAGATAGTTTTCAAATGGCTTATTGATTGAAATGTTGAAAAGTTTTCTGGCCCCGATACGTCACCCAGGTTTTGCATATATGGATAATGACACTATATCATGATTGTCACTGGGCCACCAAATGTATTGGACACATATCTATTTTCAGATGTTTTTTCTTTCTTTTTTCTTTTATTATTATTATTATTATTATTATTATTATACTTTAAGTTCTAGGGTACATGTGCATAACGTGCAGGTTTGTTGAAAAGTTTTCTGGCCCCGATACGTCACCCAGGTTTTGCATATATGGATAATGACACTATATCATGATTGTCACTGGGCCACCAAATGTAT
>NW_012115154.1:12941362-12950743 GCF_000951035.1 Colobus angolensis palliatus | reverse complement strand
AAAGGATCCAGTTTCAGCTTTCTACTTATGGCTAGCCAGTTTTCCCAGCACCATTTATTAAATGGGGAATCCTTTCCCCATTTCTTGTTTTTCTCAGGTTTGTCAAAGATCAGATGGATGTAGATGTGTGGTATTATTTCTGAGGACTCTGTTCTGTTCCATTGGTCTATATATCTGTTTTGGTACCACTACCATGCTGTTTTGGTTACTGTAGCCTTGTAGTATAGTTTGAAGTCAGGTAGCATGATGCCTCCGTTAAAACAGAAAAAGAACATGTTTGTTATTACTCAATGATGTAGATAGCTATTCTTTTTGTTGGCTCAGTCATCTCCCTTTGTTGGTAAAAATACCTCTGCTGTCTCATTCTGACCATGTAGTTCTAGTGGAAGTCGCCAGTCACCATAGCCCAGCCATTGGCTGCAATGGTGGATTCCCTGTGCTGTATCCAGGTCCATGGTCCCCCTGGCCACTGAGATTGCAGGGATGGACACATGACTCAGTCCTATCCGTGTTCTTTGGATTTTATTTTTAAACTGGAGCTAGCCATGTAAAGTACTTTTCTAACATTGTTTAAGTAAGAAATATGAAAGAAATTTCAGCTTCCCTTGCAGACATCTGTTCCGGCTTGGGGTGACAGGGGCAGAACCTGCAGAAAGCCATGATGCTAACAAGGACTTTTATAAATAAATTCACCTGCTTTGCTTAAGGTAGTTCAAGTTAGGATCCTGTTCTGACCCATTAAAATTTGTAAACTATAATTCCATTATCTATGTGTTTTTCCTTTGTATACAATAAAACATAAAAATCACATCAGCCTTAAGGGCTGATACGATTTTTATTTTCTGACTTTGTCACCAACCCTATTTTTTCCATTAGCTTTTGTTTTCTTTAACTGAAGATACTTTTACTACTGTGGTTTTGAAAAACATCACTCTTGTAGTTGGGAAATAAATAACCTTTTATTAATAATATAACTTTTAGTCTAGGCATGGTAGTTCACAGCTATAATCTCAGCACTTTGGGAGGGCTAGGCAGAAGGATCCGTTGAGCCCAGGAGTTCGAGCCCAGTCTAGGTAACATGGCAAGAGCCCATCTCTGCAAAAACTGAACTGAGCATGGTGCTGTGTTCCTGCAGTGTCAGCTACTCGGGAGGCTGAGGTGGGAGGATCACTTGCACCCAGGAGGCTAAGGCTGCAGTGAGCCATTGCTGTACCACTGCACTCCAGCTTGGGCGACAGAGAGAGACTCTGTCTCAAAAAATATATGTAACTGTTAGATTCACCAGTAAGTGACTTTCTGATGCATAATTACTACAAAGAAAAGATAACTAGGAACTTGTTAGATATCCAAAATGTTTCTTCAGGAAAATAACAAACTTCAGAAATTGCTTAATATTGTTCCTATGGTTTACCTTTGGCTTTGACACAATTTGACTAAGAAGTAGTATCCATTTATAATAAAGAAAATTGAAGTCTTAGCAATACCAGAAGTGTGAAATACTGAACAATTCAATGTATATGTGGGACATTTGTTACACCAGGCTTCATGCCACTGAATATGGCTGCTCAAGAGAATAGTTTAATAGCAATATTTATATACTGTTTTTATAAAGTTTACCTGAACATTAAAAACTAGACATTGCTGAAAAATTACTGTCTTTTAGGTCCTTTTTGATTTCTTTCATCAGCATTTTGGTAGTTTTTAACTATATATATATATTTCGTTTGTTTGTTTGTTTTGTTTTGTTTTGTTTTGTTTTGAGACGGAGTCTCTCTCTGTTGCCCAGGCTGGAGTGCAGTGGCGCAATGTCAGCTCACTGCAAGCTCTGCCTCCCGGGTTCAAGCCATTCTCCTGCCGCAGCCTCCCGAGTAGCTGGGACTACAGGCGCCCGCCACCACGCCCGGCTAAGTTTTTGTATTTTTAGTAGAGACGGAGTTTCACCGTGTTAGCCAGGATGGTCTCGATCTCCTGACCTCGTGATCTGCCCGCCTCGGCCTCCCAAAGTGCTGAGATTACAGGCGTGAGCCACGGCGCCTGGCCTAATGTATAATTTTCAATGTTTAGGTAAACTCTGTGTAAACAGTATATAAATATTACTATTAAAATTTATATCTAATATGACTCAGCATTTTGGTAATTTTAACCATATATTTTTTTAAAATGGTCTTCAAAATATATTTTTAAAAATTTGTGGTTAAAATTACCAAAATGCTGATGAGCAATGGTATTTTACATACCATAAAATAATATTTAAAAAAATATAGTACATATATTTTAATGTTTTTGTCTAAGTATTCTTTTTCTTTAAAGTGATAATAAATGACATTTTTAAAAAATTTTGTTTTCCACATGTTCATTATTGGTAGATAGAAATGTGATTGATTTTTGTATGGGAGTAAAGAGATCCTAATTTGAAAATTAACACTGTTTGTTCCCATAGAAATAATGAACCACACAAAAGGCAATGTTCTTATTTAGGCAAAATCTTCAATTTTTTTGTTAACTTTTTTTAGGTTTTATATAATGTTCAGTTATATCATACAAATTATTTAAAATGCAATTTTAGGAGAAAATTTTTGAAAGAAATATTCATCAAGAGAAAATAATTTTATAAGGAATTGAATGATCCATGATACATAATTTTTGGAATACATTGATAATATCAATATGCAGAAAGACTCATTTAAGTTTAATTTTTTTAAGACTAAATTAGTTTTGATTATCTGCTTAGTTATCAAAAATCAGCTTGATGGCCTTGCCTCTAAAAATCACTCAGTGTATCTCCTTCTAAATAGACATATATTAAACATAATGATTTGGACATCTAGTTAATGACATTTAAAATAAATTATACATATTATCTTTGCTCATTCAATTATCTATTTAAAAATATATAATAGGTAAATTTAGTAGTCAGCACACATATTCATATTTGAAGTCTTACAGTAGATTTATGTGTTATTTTCTCAGTAACCTAAGGTTTGCTAGTAACTTTGTTATCCTCTGATAAAACCTGCCTTTATTAGTTAATGTTGGCTTTGCTGCCTTCACACAATATTCACTACCACTCTTTATGGGTTGCAGAGTTACGACCACTATAAATAAAGAGAGCATGAAGAGAAGGAAGAGATAGAATAGACAATTTATTTTCATGCATTTTTGGCTACCATCTCAATCACACTTGTCAGAGGAAAGTGGAGTTTAATGGTCATCCTTAACAAGTTTAGGAAAAAAATGTGCATTTTTACTCCCTCCATGTTGTGTTTTATGGTTATATCACATTTGGTTCAGAATAATGATGATTCAATAATGACATTTTATTATTCAAGCTTGATGAATAGGATTGGGAAGGGTTGTTTATTTTATCCTTCCAATTCCCTGTAACTAACAGTTTGACAAGAGTGAGAGGCACTGACTGATGCTGTACAGAGACTGTTTAATGTTTTTTAATGAAGTGCTGGAGTTAAAATGGAAATATCTCTAGCCTAATTCAGACC
Source organism: Colobus angolensis palliatus (assembly GCF_000951035.1). NCBI lineage: Eukaryota > Metazoa > Chordata > Mammalia > Primates > Cercopithecidae > Colobus > Colobus angolensis. The sequence continues at coordinate 12,947,246 of NW_012115154.1, read as the reverse complement.
CTGGCAGGTAAGGCTTGTTCCTTCTAGTGTGTTTATCGGAGCTCTGTCCAGCTTCATTTCACATGTGTGTTTTGGGGATTAGATATGCAAATACATATGTGTATATTAATATAATACCTATATAAACATGATATGTACACATATATTTGTATATATTCAGAAATCTTTTACAGTGCTTTTATTTTGTTTTACCAGCAAAATTCTTTTCCTCAAGTGAAATCATATATAAGAAATCCTCTGGGAGTTTCCAGGACAGAAAACATAAATGGAGCTCCTCTGGCCGCCAGGCTTCCTTACTGCTCTGCTGCACCCTCTGCTGATCTGTTCCAGTGCATGTAAATAGCAGGGATTCTTGCTAATCCCTCCTTTGCTGTTGCTTCGATTTATTTCTTCCCTATGTAGTAGGCAAATCAGTAACTACCCTTTGATTACAAAGAAGTTTTAAAATAGCCCAATGACATATTTTAACCGGTTTGGATGGAATGAACCCATAGCTCCTTTATTTTGTTTAATTCATGGACTGATATCACTGTAAGCAAGAGGACTGTTTAGAGGAAAAGATTATTTTTAAAGAAGTGAGAATTTTAATTTATACATTGGAAATGGAATCAATCCAAAGTAAACATACGGAATTCCATTATGTCTCTAATTTTGGTATTTGTTAACCAGTTTCCTTATGTTGCCTGTATAGAGTGACAAAAGTGATAGATGGCCAAATTAAATTGTTCTGTTATTTAACATTACTGAATTACACATTACGGTGTTAGTAACTTTTATAGGATATTTATGTATATATGTATTTATTTATTTTAGAGATGAGGTCATGCTCTTGCTAAGGCTGGAGTGCAGTGGTGTGATCATGGTTCAGTGCAGCTTTGAACTCCTAGGCTCAAGGATCTTCACACCGTAGCCTCCCAGGTAGCTAGGACCTACAACTGGTGCACACCACTGTGTGTGGCTAATTTTTTAATTTTGATTTTTGTAGAGATGGAGTCTTGCTTTGTTGCCCAGGTTGGTCTCCACCTCCTGTCTTCAAGTGATCCTCTAGCTTCAGCCTCCCAATGGTGGTGTTACAGGTGTGAGCCACTGTGGCAGGCCTGAAATCAGAAATAAAAAATGCAGCACAACTAGAATTTTTTTTCAATTATATGAGGTTTGAACAATTATTCTTGGCTTAAAGCTTTTAAATGATTTTTATATAGATAAAGTTATGATCATTTCCCCTTTGACAATTGGAGTAAAATACTCTGCAATTGGAATGTCATGGTAATGTGACTTGTCTTCTGGCCAAAATAGGATATAATGAAACATGCTTTATGCTTCAACAGACTGGACAGTTGTCTTTCCACCATCCTTCTGAAGGGGCCACTCTTGGCATCCTGGACACATGTTAATGCCGAATGTCCTTGATATGTGATTTTTTTTGTTTTGTTTTGTTTTTTTGAGACAGAGTTTCGCTCTTGTTGCCCAGGCTGGAGTGCAATGGCGTGATCTTGGCTCACCGCAACCTCCGCCTCCCAGGTTCAAGCTATTCTCCTGCCTCAGCCTCCTGAGTAGCTGGGATTACCCATGCCCGGCGAATTCTGCATTTTTAGTAGAGATGGGGTTTCTCCATGTTGGTCAGGCTGGTCGTGAACTCCCGACCTCAGGTGATCTGCCTGCCTCAGCCTCCCAAAGTGCTGGGATTACAGGCATGAGCCACCGTGCCTGGCCTGATATGTGATTTTTAATCATTTGAACAAAACTGTTATTTTGGGATCAAAACATTTTATTACCTTTTTCAGTGTATTTTATAAAGAAGACGTAGTTATCACTGCTGCAATCCTAGTAGGATTTGTACATATTGGTGTATAGCTTGGTATAAAATTTGAGTTTATAATGGAAATAAATATTTGAAAAGTTAAAACTTAAAAGAGAAGTTAAGTGGTAGTGAGAGTTTTTATAATGAAATCTTTTAGACATTTAGAGAATAGTACCACATCCCCATTGAAAATTTAAGTGAAAGAGAGAGTGAATATGTGTGTGTGTTTGTGTGTGTGTGTGTGTGTGTGTGCACATGCCCTCCAGTTTTTTACAACGGAGTCTCTGTTTTCTTAAGTTATAAATAGAAACAATAATCTTATTAGATTACTGTGAGGATAAAATAATATCTAAACTGGAAGGTTGTAATTACTTGATAAATGGTAGCCGTTATTACAATTGTTATTAGTAAGAACAACGTACAGTTTCTATCTTTTCAGCATCTTAGGGAATTTCATAAATGTTGTATACCTGTGGTCCCATGAAGTTATGTTTAAGGACTATAATTAGATTATTTCCTTAACTTGATTCAGTATTACACCTGTTCTTTCTTAAGAGCAAAACTGAAAGAAAAACACAAATTTAAAAACAATGTTATAAAAATTGCAAATGCAATTTAAGAACTTCGACAAAACAATAAAAAAGAAGCACTCGGGGGAAGTAATAATCATAATGTCTATAATTATACCATCCAGAAATATCCCCTGCTAACACCTTGGACCATTTCTTTCAAGTTTTGTTTGCATAGGCATGTGATCTTACTTACTAAAATGGATTCATATTGTAGATATAGTAGCATTTCAGATGATGGTGTTGATGGTGGCAGTGATAATGATAGCTAACCATTTATCCTGTTTACTATGTGTCAGTCACTGTTCTGAGATCTTTTCATAGATTGACTCATTTAACTCTGACCCTGAGAAGCAGGTGCTCTTATTATCTTCATGTAACAGATGAGGAAATTGAGATTCAGAGAGATTAATGATTTGCTCAAGATCACATAGCAAGTCACATGTATTCAAGGTCACACAGCCAGTGGCTGAGTTGGGCTTAACCCCTAATTTATACGTATCTGCTTAACTAAACTTTCTATTAAGTCATTAGTGATTCATCTCCTTTTATCTTATGAAAAGTTAATGATTACAACATATAATATAGTAATTTGTTTTGGAAAATGCCCTCTTTCAAACACTGTTATTGTTTAACAAAACTTAAAAAAAAATAATAATAATAATTTACTAGGGGCCGGGCACGGTGGCTTACGTCTGTAATCCCAGCACTTTGGGTGGATCACCTGAGGTTGGGAGTTTGAGACCAGCTTGGCCAACGTGGTGAAACCCTGTCTCTACTTTAAAAAAAAAAAAAAAAAAAAAAAATTAGCCAGGTGTGATGGCGTGCAACTGTAATCGCAGCTTCTCAGGAGGGGGAGTTTGCAGTGAGCTGAGATCATGCCATTACACTCCAGCCTGGGCAAAAAGAGTGAAACTCCATCTCAAAATGAAGCAAAACAAACAAAAAAAAACAACAACAAAAATCCTACTAGGGAAAACAGACTGTAAACTTTTATCTAGTTATATTATTGTTTGTAATGTGACAAAACATTTTTTTCAGGCTTTGCGTCTTTGGATCTTAGTGCCTAAATTTGCAGCAGTGATTACATGCTTGGGATCCAACACATTCAGCATCCCTAAGAGCTTAAACATATGCTCTGCATCCCAAAACAGTTCCAGGAAAACAAATGCCTCAAGGATCTATTATGTTTTAAATTATCTCCGGGTCTCAGTTAACCATTTACACTTTATTAAAGATAATTTACTGATTCTTAAATAAAGTTTAAGATGAACTACAGTTTAAGATTAATAATGTTTGATGTTCATGCAGTCAATTATATGTCACATTTTTATTAGGATGCAATGACCAATGGTAAAATACTTAGTTTTAATATTTAAAACATCAGTTAATATTTATCCAATTACTTAGTTAATATCCACTAATAAGTGTTAAAGTATCAGTTAATATTTAGAGAATATTTATAGCTTGCCCAAGGTGTAAACTTTGTAAATATATTTGACCCAAAGTACTATGCATTTTGTGTACTGCCTGACTACAGCATCATTGTTTGCTTTGATGTATCTTGTTGATATTATTCTATGAATACCTTTTAAAAAACATAGCATTTGAATCATTTTTTATGTTTATTCTTGACTTCGTCTAAAGTACACAGGCTTATGGAAGGGCACGGTAGAATGAGGTAGGGTTTTTCAGTTTGTTTTAAATATGTTTTTTATAGTTATGTTTAATGTTGGTATAGTGTGTTAGACTTGTGTTTTTTTAGTAAAAATTAATTACAAATTACATTGTCAGAGTTCACAGTCTTTTTCCTTAGAAGGGAGTGCTCAGGGAATGGTTAGATCCATGTGAACACATAAAAGCAATGAGCACATTTTTGTTTTTAAGTGGAGAGAGTAGTTTAATGAGCCTCCATCTTCAACATTTGCTAACTCATGGCCAATTTTGCTTTATATTACCCTTTTCTACTGGAGTATTTACAGGCAAATGTGAGCTAAGTCATTTTAATCCGTAAATAAGGAAATAATTGAAAAAATATTCCTAGTCTTTGTTTTATGTGGTTGCACTTAATATTACCATAATATACTTAAGCTTATTGTATTGAAAAATGCTGGAGGGCCTCATTTGGCATGCATGAATCAAGCCAGCTGCCAAATAAAAATGTGAAAACAGATGGAATTTTTATGTGTTTTAGATGTTGTCATCACATGTGCCACCAGTCCTTCATTCTGCTTTTCAGGATGGAAACATTGAGTTGTCCTTGATGCTTCCTTTTTTTCCTTCTCCCCTTTTTGATGTATCTTCAAACTTTATTGGTTTTCATTCCTTAAATGCCTCTTTAATTCACTTTTAACTCTGTATCTCCATTGCTGCCACTTACTTACTGATTATGATAAGTGTCTTTAGGCCGGGCGCGGTGGCTCATGCCTGTAATCCCAGCACTTTGGGAGGCTGAGGCAGGTGGATCACTTGGGGTCAGGAGTTCGAGACCAGCCTGACCAACATGGTGAAACCCTGTCTCTACTAAAATTACAAAAATCAGTCGGGTGTGGTGGTGCACACCTGCAATCCCAGCTACTCGGGAGGCTGAGGCATGAGAATCGCTTGAACCCGGGAGGCGGAGGTTGCAGTGAACCAAGATCGTGCCATTGCACTCCAGCCTGGGTGACAGAGCAAGACTCTATCTCAAAAAAAAAAAAAAAAAAGGAAAGAAATTATAAGTGTCTTAAGTGATTTTTTTCTGATTACATTTTCCTTCCTGTTGCAGTTAGGAAGGGTTAGAAATCTCAGATCTCTCAGATTCTGAGAGATTGCCCTTCCTAACTCTCACCATATCTTTGTAGTAAAGACAGTATTTAATTCATCCCATTTACATTTCTGTTCTTATATTGAGTTTATTCCTCAAGATGACCCTTTCATAACCATATATTTTTCTGTTTACCAACCTTTGACTGCTATCCTGAATGCCCTTTCTGTGTTTTGGGTCATACTCATTCTTGCCTCTGCTCTGCCTGCACTCTCCTCGGTTTATAAATCTGTCCTCTTTTTGATCTATAGTCTGCCTTTCCATCAAAGTCCAGCATATTTTCTTCCTTTCCTGTCAAATCCATCTTGATGACTCCAGGCTATGCATAGAATTTCCACAAGTGTAAGTGTGAATAGTTGATGCTGTGAAATGGGACCTTTGATTTTCTTTTTTTCTTGTATTATCTTCCAGTTGTTGATGGATTTTTGTGTCTAATTTGGATAAATACCTCCTTGGGTGCAGGGACTTTTCAAAACAAGGTTGGCCATCTTTTCCTTGTTGCATTTTCTTTTAATCATTATGCCAGTTAATATACCTTTCACTTCTTATACAGGTGAACAAAGAAGGAGAGGAGTTAATATCCTTACATAGTTCTCGTCCTCATCCTCACCATCATGCCTCTTCTATCGATGAAGGGGCTGGTGTTATGAGTGTGGTGAGTGGTGAGTGCTCCTCCTCACATGGTTCTCGTCCTCATCCTCATCATCA
>NW_012115154.1:12899587-12940407 GCF_000951035.1 Colobus angolensis palliatus | reverse complement strand
TGTGGGCATTTAAATTAATTAAAATTAAATAAATGTTGAAATTCAGATAGTCATCTTAAATCCTCAGCGGCCAAATGTGGTTAGAGGTGCCTGTATTAGCACAGATGTTGAACATCTCCATCATCACAGAGCATTCTATTGGACAAGTCAGGACCGTAACACTTAGAAGAATTTACAGATTTTAAATATGTTAAGTGATCAAACATTTTGCTTTCATGATTAGAATAAAATGTTTGTATTTTAAGTGTACAAGTTGCTGTTAAAATAGAAAAAGAGCAGAATTGTTTGTAAAGTGATGCCCACTCGCACGTTTATTGACAGAATCTGTGAAATTGCTCGACTTTTTTTTTTTTTTTCCCCCTGGGTTTCTTTCGTAGATTCCTCAGAATCATCAACTTGACTGAAGAACCCAGATTTGCCAGTACCAGAAGTGGTGTGGTTATAGCAGCAGACCCTCAGGACACTGGAAAAATTATTGACAGAATCTGTGAAATTGCTCGACTTTTTTTTTTTTTTTTCCCCCTGGGTTTCTTTCGTAGATTCCTCAGAATCATCAAATAGAGTCTGAATATGCATGTATGTCCCCAGGCTTCCTCCGTTTTGATTTGTAACAGAACTTCAGGCACAGGAAAGATCAAAATCTGCTTTTTATTTGTAATGAATTTGAAAGGTCTTTGTGCAGCTTTCATGATTGGTGAAATGTTTTCTGTAATGATATATTCTGAGAGTTCACATATTCTGGAATAGTGTTCCCCTGTTTTGCCTAATGAGATTCACACATGCATGGCATGTGATTCCAAGGCTCTCACTCAGGACGCATCATCTCCAGGGGAAGGGTCCTGAGAGTTGTCGTTTTAAAACTACTGCCCCAGATGATTCTCAGTAGGCAAGTTTGCAGGACACCACTCTGACCATTGACATACTAAAGATTAACTTTGGCAGGCTCACGATTGCTGACAGACGTTAAATTTGCATTACCTGAGTAGGACTCTGCACTTGTGTGACAGTAGAATGTGTTTACATATTTTGAGTAGTCAGAATTCTGACATTATTTTATAGTAGATGCAGGAAAGTATCATTGAACTAGTAATGAAACAGTATTTTCTTACCTGTACATTTTCAAGCATCAAGTCACAGAAAATGTTCATGATGAAATTATTCAATTTGTGTGTGTGTGTGTGTGTGTGTGTGTATACACATATATGCATAATTGCAGAACAAGTATATGTAAGCTGTTTCAAGTAAGGAGAGCCATAATTTAGGATCCTTCCAAGACTGAAGCTGGAGGGCAGTTACCTACAATGTAGTACTTAGGTATTATAAAAATTCAATTCATGTGCATTATGTCATAGTTTCCTTGGTAGAGATTTTCTTTTTTGGTGGTATATATAACAATGATGTGTCTTTCTGATTATGTGTCTTAGGTCTAATTGAACTATATTATATATTTGAGCTTAGTAACTTGGGTTGACCATATAAAGAATCTGTAATATATAGGGGAATGAAGCACACTGGATATGGCATGAGACGTCATGGCCTTGACTCCCAGTTCTGCCATGTCTTACATGTGCTACCTACCGCAGTGTCAGTCATTTGTTTGAATGTTGAACTTTAGCTGCCAGACATGGTGGTAAGTCTAATGTAGTGATTCTTAACTAGACATGGACATTGTCCTTACCTAGGGAAGTCTCTGAACTAAAAATATGCACACTATAATCCCAGAAATTCTGACATGTATGTAGTCTTTATTACTTTTTGTTTTGTTTCTAAAATTGAGGTAAAATTTCCATACCATGAGTTGGCATAGTGTGTTATTTGATGAGTATTTATAAATTGTATAGATGCATCAACTACCACTTCAGTTAAGATAGAGGATATTTGCATCAACCCAGAAAGTCTCTTCAAGTCTCATTTCTAGCAATGCCCACCCAATTCATAGGCAACCACAGTTTTGATTTCCATCGTGATAGAGTTTTGCAGTTCTTAGACTTAATGTACATGGAGTCATAAAGAATGCACATTTTGCATCTCGCTTCTTTTGCATAATAAGATTTTGAGGTTTATCCATGTTTTGCATGTATCAGTAGTTTCCTTGCTTTCTTCTTCTACTTCTTCCATCCTTATTGCTATGTATTAGGCTGTTCTTGCTTTGCTATAAGGAAATACCTGAGACTGACTATAAGAAAAAGGTTTAATTGGCTTATGGTTCTGCAGACTGTGCAGGAAGCATAGTGCTGGCATCTGATTCTGGGGAGACCTCAGGAAGCTTATAATCATGACAGAAATTGAAGAGGGAGCAAGTGTCTCACATGGCAAGGGTAGGAGCAAGAGACAGATTTGGGGGGAGGTGCCACACTTCACAACAACCAGATCTTGAGCTAACTGACTCAGTCTCTCAAGCACAGCACCAAACCATGAGGGATGCACCCCCATAACCCAAACACTTCCCACCAGGTCCCACCTCCAGCATTGGTGATTACGTTTCAACATGAGATTTGGGTAGGGACAAATATCCAAACTATATCATTCTACCCCTGGCCTCCCAAATTTTATGTCTTCCTTGCGTTGGAAAATACAATTGATGTCTTTCTAATAGTCTTCCAAAGTCTTACTCATTCCTGCAGTGATTGAAAAGTCCAAAATCTCATCTGAGACAAAGCAAGTTCCTTCCACCTATGAGCCTGTAACATCAAAAACAAGTTATTTACTCCTAAGATACAATGGGGTTATAGGAATTGGGTTAATATTCCTGTTCTGAAAGGGAGAAATCAGCCAAAAGAAAGGGACTTCAGACCCCATGCAAACTCAGAAACCAGCAAGGCAGTCATTAAATCTTAAAACGCCAAAATAGTCCTTGCCTTCAGGTTCTGCATCCGGGGAACTCTAGTGTCAGAAGCGGAATCCCAAGGCCCTGGGCAGCTCTACCCCTGTGGCTTTGCAAGGTGGAGCCCCTATAGCTACTTACAGGCTGTTGAGTGCCTGCAGCTTTTCCAGGTGCTGGATGCAGCCTCTGGTGGATCTACCATTCTGGGGTCTGGAGGACGGTGACCCCCTTCCCATAGCTCCACAAGGCAGTGCTCTAGTAGAGACTCTGTGTGGAGGCCCCAAACCCATATTTCCCCTCCACCCCGCCCTAGTAGAGGTTCTCTGTGAGGGCTCCAGCCCTGCAGCAGTCTTCTGCATGGATAGCCAGGTTTTGAAATGTAGGCAGAGGCTGCCAAGCATTCTTCAGTTTTGCACTCTGCATGTCTACAGGCTTAACACCATGTGGAAGCTGTGAAGGCTTATGACTTGCACCCTTTGAAGCAGCAGTCTGAGCTGTATCTGGGGCTCTTTGAGCCAAGGCTGGAGCTAGAGCATCCAGGATGCAGGGAGGAGTGTCCTGAGGCTGTGCAGGGCATCTGGGCCTGGGCCTCTGGGCTGTGATGGGAGGGGCTGCTGTGAAGGTCTCTAAAATGCCTTACAGGCCTTTTCCCTGTTGTCTTGGATATTTTAATAGCACTTGGCTCACTTTTGGTTGTGCAAATCTCTCTACCCAGTATTTGCTCCACAGCCGACTTGAATTTCTCTCCTGAGAGAGGCTTTTTCATTCTCTGCCACATGACTGGGCTGTAAATTTTTCAAACTTTGATGTTCTGCTTTCTTTTAGATATAAATTTCAACTTTAAGACGTTTGCTCCACATCTGAGCATAGGTTGTTAGAAGCAGTCAGGGCACATCTTGATTGCTTTGCTGCTTAGAAATTGTATGCTCCAGATACTCTAAATTACAACTCAGAAGTTCTAACTTCCACAGATCCCTATGGCAGGGCACTTTGCAGCCAAGTTCTCTGCTAAGGCATAACATGAGTGACTTTTGCTCCAATTCCCAATAGGTTCCTGATTTCTATCCAAGACCTTACCAGCCTAGACATCACTGTCCATATCCCTAACAGCATTTTGGTCACAACGATTTAACCAGTCTTGAAGTTACAAACCTTCCCTCATCTTCCTGTCTTCTAGCCCTCCAAACTCTTCCAATGTCTGCCTGTTACTCAATTGCAAAGCCGCCTCCTCATTTTCAGGTATCTTTATAGCAGTGTGCCACTCCTTGTTACCAATTTTCTGTATTAGGCCATTCTTGCGTTGCTATAATGAAATACCTGGCAGGGTGCGGTGGCTCATGCCTGCAATCCTAGCACTTTGGGAGGTGAAGGCAGGGGGGATCACCTGAGGTCAGGAGTTCAAAACCAGCCTGGCCAACATGGCAAAACCCTGTCTCTATTTAAAATATATATATATATGTGTGTGTGTGTGTGTGTGTGTGTGTGTGTGTGTGTGTGTGTGTATACATATATATATATAAGCTGGGTGTGGTGGTGGTGGCACACACCTGTAATCCCAGCTACTTGGAAGGCTCAGGCAGGAGAATCACTTTAACCTGGGAGGCAGAGGTTGCAGTGAGCTGAGATTGCGCCACTGCACTCCAGCCTGGGCGACAGAGTGAGAGACTGTCTCAAAAAGAAAAGAAGAAAAAGAAGAAAAAAGAAAAATACTTGAGACTGGGTAATTTATAAGAGTTTTAATTGGCTCACATTTCTGTAGGCTGTACAGAAAGCATAGTCCTAGCATCTGCTTCTCCTGAGACATCAGGTTTGAAGCTTAAAATTATGGTGGAAGGCAGAAGGGGAGTAGGCATCTCACATGGTAGGAGTACGAGCAAGAATGAGAGTGACAGGGAAGGTGCTACTCTTTACAACAACCAGATCTCAAGACAACTCACTATCTCCAGGACCGCAGCAAGCCATGAGGGATCTGTCCCGATGACCCAAACACCTCCTACCAGGCCTCACCTTCAACACTGGGGAATTACACTTTGACATGAGATTTGGGTGGGGACAAATTTTTAAACTATCCCTTCCTATATAGTAGCCATTAATTGAATAAACTACACTTTTTATCTGTTTTTCTGTTAATGGGTTGTATTTGGTGTTTTCAGTTTTTGCCTTTATCAGTAAAGCTGCTGTAAAATCCTTGTACAAATCTTACTGGGAGAAAAGAAGGTAACTATGTGAGGTGATACGTTAATTAGCTTGATTGTGGTAATCATTTCACAACATATATGTATATCAAAACATCATACTGTACACCCATGATGGTTAATACTGAGTGTCAACTTGATTGGATTGAAAGAGGCAAAGTATTGACCCTGGGTGTGTCTGTGAGGCTGTTGCCAAAGGAGATTAACATTTGAGTCAGTGGGCTGGGAAAGGCAGACCCACCCTTAATGTGGGTGGGCACCATCTAATCAGCTGCCAGCATGGCTAGAACATAAAGCAGGCAGAAAAATGTGAAAAGGCCAGACTGGCCTAGCCTCCCAGCCTACATCTTTCTCCCACGCTGGATGCCCTTGAACATTGGACTCCCAAGTTCTTCAGTTTTGGGACTCGTTTCCTTGCTCCTCAGCTTGCCGACTGCCTGTTGTGGGACCTTTTGATCATGTGACTTAATAAAATCCCATATATAGATGTGTTATTTATATATATAGATATCCCATATAATATATAATATACATATAACATATAATGTATAATTATATGCATATTATATATATTTATATATTATATATAAATACATATATATTTATCCTATTATTTCTGTCCTTCTATGTTGATCACACCTGGAAAAATCTTTTTTTGTCGACATGTGTTTTTCTTTATTTGGGCTAAATACCATAGAGTAATTGTCTGTGTAACCTTATGACCTGCCAGCAGGTGTTCCAAGTGGTTGAACTGTTCTACAATTCTACCAGCAATGAGTGAAGTTTCAGCAGCTTCACACCCTCTCAATATCTGGTTTTAGTTGCCTTAATTTTTAGACATTCTAGTGGATATGAAATAGCATCATTGTGGTTTTGATTCAATTTTCGTTTCCTTTTCATGTGCTTGTTTAGCTATTTGTGTATTTTGTTTTGTGAAGTGTCATCAGTTCAAACCTTTTGCTTAATTTTTATTATGTTGGTGGTGGTTTTATTGAGGATTTGTAGCCATTGCTTATATATTTGAGATACAAGCATTTTGCTACGTATGTATGACAAATGTGGTCTCCCAGTCTGTGACAGTTTTCATTGAAATGTGGAGGAGAGTAGTGGAGGAAGCTGGTGGATTCTCTGAGTCCCAGGAGTACCAATACATTTGGTAGCTGTCTTAATTCCCTCTGGACATAATTGTTTCTTTCAGAGAATAGCCCTAAAATGTTAAGACTGGGCAAATTCTTGGCTTCTCTTGTTAGACCGAGGCCAAGAACTGGGATGCTACAGTCAGATTATTTTTTTCTTTAATTGTTTCAGTTTTATTTGTTCTGTTCAGCACTGTATCTTTTAAATGATTCCTTTTCATATTCCTGATTAGGTTAACAAAGCATTGTCTTTTTCCTTCTCCAAATAATCGGTTCATTTAACTTTTTAACCCCATCTTTTGCTTTTGACTTAAGGAAATTTCTAGCTCTTAGTGTTTTTTTGTGGTTGTTGTTGTTATTTCTATTTTATAATTAATTCATAGTTTTATTGCATTGTGACCATAGAATATTATCTGGCTTATTTTTTGCTATTTGGACCTTTTGTGTAGTTTTCTTTGTGGCCTGAATATGTTTCAGTAGACAATGAAAAAGATCCATTTTTGTAAATTTTCAATAGACAGTGGAAAATATCTATTTTTATATCACAGCATTTGATATACTTCACTTAATTATAGCTCACTAGTTATTTTTTATTTGTCCTTTATCTTCCTGAATTGAGAAAGGAAAATAAGCTTCTTCCACTGGTAAGGTATGGCCCCACTTTCTTTTAGTTTTTAATTACAAGGCAAGCCTTTGCCCATTTTCAATATTTTACAGTTCTGTTAGTTTAGGGATATTATTTACAGCATATAGTTGGGTAGTTTATTAGAAATGCAAAAGGGACAGAAGCCCAGAAAAGTGGAATCAGAAAAGATTTTAAGGAAAAGCTGCTGCTTGAGCAAAGTCTTGTTAAAAGGAAGGACCATGGTAATATATGAGGTGTGAGGAAGGGAGAGGACACCGCGGGAAAAATAGGAGGACCCTGAGGCAGAGGTGGCTGCTACAAGGCTTTGGAGTGACAGCCAGCCAGTCATAGCCTTTCCAAGTAATTTTTTATATATTGAAGTTTCTCTTCTGGTAGCTTTTTTTTTTTTTTTTTTAACTATATAAATGAAATTTTGTGGGTTTTAAAATGTTTCAAAATAAGCATTTATTTCCTTTAAACTTTGGGGGGTTTGTTTTGTTTAAAATTAAACAGCAGTTTGGATACACTTTCATTTCCTGAGGACTTTACAGGGGTCTTTTAATTGCTTAAGTATATTGAATGTTTCTATGGAGAAGTCTGAGGTTGGCTTGATTTTTTTTTCCACTAAGAATACTTTTGGGCTTTTGCTTTTAAGTACCAGCAATTTTAATTATACCCAATTCAGTGTTATCATTCTGTATTGGTGTATCCTGACATGTGTGTGCCCTCTCAGTCTATAAGTTTAAGTCTTCTGCTAGTTCTGGAAAATTTGTCTTTAATTTGTTCCGTGTTCTTCTTGGGAAAGCAGTTAGACACATGTAATTTTTATTAATCTTTCTATTTCATTGTTAATTTCTATTTCCTTTTGCTCATTTCTTCATTGTGTCTTTCATGCCCCTTAATGGATTTTTCAGTGATGCTTTTTTCACTTTGAGCAGCTTCCTGCGTAGATTTAATTTTTGTTAATGAGCTCTGCAAGCTCATAAGTCATCTCATTCTGTGGTTTTGCCATATCTTTCAAGAGTTCTTTTATCTCTTCTTTGAGTGATTTTACTTTTTCATTAAGTTCTTCAAGTTTTAGTGATATTTCAGTCATAATTATTATTTACTTGGTGGAACATTTTTTTCTGGTGACATTTTCTTAGCTGTTTTTCTTGTTTTTCCGATCACTTAATCCTCCCTCCCATCCCTCGCTCCGCTTCTTCCCTACCTCTTTTCTTTCCCCTCCTTCCCTCTTCTCCTTCAATATCTTTGTCTATTCTAGGTCCTATGCCAGTTCCTCTCTCTGAATCTTTGAGTGAATTGAATTCCCCCTGGACCTCTGATCTGAAACAGGTTTATGTTGGGGCTGGAAGAGAAGAGAGAGCAGCATTTCTTCCTTTATGGCACAGGAGCGTATGTTAGAGAGGATTTAACCTTGACTGCTTACTGCCAGTGCCCTGGAAGCCACAGTCTTCACTGATCACTGTTTTCTACCCACCTCAGTAACGGTGTTTCCCACATGGAGTTTGAGTGAGTCTGCGGCAGAGCCCTCCTCTGCCATCTTCCCTCACCCTCGCTTGGGTTTCACGGCTCTTTCATATACATTGTGAGTGGGATGATAGATTTTTGCCTGGCTTTATTTAAGATGGGAGTTCTGTTTCTTTTTAGAAATTCTTCTGTTGTTTTGGGATGTAGTAGGGGCAGGTTTCTTCTCAGAACTGTCTTAAAACAAGGTTTTTCTTTCCTTTTCATCTTTCAGTAAATGTGTTCCAGCTAACAAAGCCTTCTTCAGAGTAACATTTAAGATTTGGTTTCTTGACTCCTTCCATCCTTCCTTTCGTTGTCTGGTGATATTTCTTCCCGTGGTTGTTTTCCTCGAGGACTAGATTTCACTGTCTATGGTTTGCAATTCCCAGATGAGATAACTATGAACAAGTAGGGCATGAGTGTACTGTGAGGATTATCTGTTTGGAGGGCATACCTTGGTATTGCATTTATTAAAAATATTGTAGAGATCAATATTTCCATCTCTGTTTCTTTGGGCTATGTTGTACTTCTTTGTGCATTTATGAGGATGTATATTTTATGAATTATTAAGGCAAGCTTGGGTGCATCTTTTAAAAATAATAGGCATAGGTTTTACTTGCCTGCCATTTTTTCTGGAAGCACTGGTTTCCTTTTATTATTGAATTCTACTTAGTGTTACCAACTTAGTGTTGCTTTTTACATTTCAAAGATCAAAGATATAATTTAAAAAAGTGCATAGTTCTATACTTCAATGGGGGAGGAGATAACTATTTTAGTTTCTACCGTCAAATACCGAAAGTTATTTTCAAAGACGCTACAGACAAAAAAGAGTTAGAATGGGGAAGAAAAAACAAAACAAAATCATTACCTGCAATTCAGTAAAAATGACTAACAGCATGTGCTGCCATGCAGTGCTTACATTTGTTTCAAATTTACAAACAGAACAATAAAACACATTTTGCATAATGAAATATTTGTTTTTATCCAATATATTTGCAAGCTGCTCTCCATTCATCATATTTGCAAACAGGAGCAGCAACATTTCTTTAACATGAGCCAAATGTAATTTCCAGCTGTTGAAACTGTTTTTTAAGTCTTGTTAAAAACAATTATCTAACAACAAACCTCAATACATCTCCTTTTCCACTTTTTTCTTGATTTTATTTATACTCATGAGTAAGTGTTTTTCAGTGATGCTTGATGTTTGAGATAGGAATAGAGTAAATAAAAGGCATTCTTGTCTTTATATAACTTATTCTTTCATTCACTAGGTGAGTTAATCAAAATTTTAATTTTGCATTCTTTTTGTTTCACAATTTAAAAAGCATAGAGTAAAAAGACAAAAGCCTATGGCCTCTGAAACAGAGAAAAGCTAGCTATAACATAATGCATTTTTGAACTGCTAAAATGTAAAGATTCTATTATTCTCCTGTAGATTTGAGTCAAGACCTGTGTAAAAGCCCTGGAGGTTAAAATAATTCCTCAGCTGCATCCTTTGTTGTGTAAGTTTACATACACAATGGGTGTTATTCTAAAGCTGCTTATCCTTTAGATTCAGTGATTCTTATAGTATAGTAGTTAGTATTATGTAGATAAATGGTCAAAAATTACTTTCTGTATATTTGATGTTTTTTGTTTCAGTTGTCTAAAGTTGCTTTTTTAAGGGAAGAAATAATACAAAAACACTGATTATTGTTATTATTCGCCCAAGGTTACAAAAGCAAACTAATCAACCCTAGTTTTGACTAATCTAGCTAGTTTTTGCTGTGTTTTGCCTCTGGGCCTCTGCCCAGAATAAGTCCACTCCCTTCATCTTTTCTCACTTAATTAACTCAAACTTTTTAAGTAATAATAAAGCTTCTTACCGTTTGGATTACTTGTGGTCTCTGTTTCTGTGGTTTGCTTTCTTTTGTGCTCATAGCTGAATTGGCTTTGTCTTTCCTGCATGCCCCTATAGAGCTTTGTACTTACCCACCTTAGGAATCATCTCACTGTATGATTCTACTTGTCTCTCCTGTCTTCTTCACCAGAAATATATTTTACATTTATAAAATATAAGGTGAACCACATACATAAATTTCAGTCTTGCTGTGGCCATATTAAAAAAGTAAAAGAAGTAGGACAAATTCATACTGTCTTATCTTCTACCATATTCAGAATATCATTTTAGCAAATAACTAATATAAAATTATTAATGATATATTTTATATTCTTTTTGTACTAAGTCTTCAAAGTCTAGTGTTTATTTTACACCTTAACAGCACGTCTCAGTTGAAATGATCTGCTTTTCAGATGTCCAGTACTACACATGGTGGTGGCTACCATATTTTTATACAATAGTTCTAGTCTGTGGTCTGCTTAAGAACTGAAACCATGTCTGGTTTTTACTGTGCTTATGGCTACAGTTGGTGCCCATTAAATATGTGCCTATGAATGAACGAATGAGTGAGTAAAATATGCTGGGAGGGATATTGTATTGAGTGGTGCCAATAGCTAATAATATTCGTACCATTTGTCAAGAGACCTAAAGGTACATTGGCTAAAAATAGGACTGTGATCCCAGAGTGTTCTGCACATTTCAGTCGTAAGTTAGGACAGTGGGGACAGGTTCTGAATAGATTAATTGCCAAGGATTGATTACTGGGGACAGATAGGAGAAGAAGTTAAGAGGATGGCCAGTCTCTATCCCGAGTCTGCTTTCCAGCTAATATCCTTTGATCCAGAGCGTTTGACAGTCAGCTATCACTTTTACTGGTAGACTAATGCCTTCTACCACAGTAGTCCTATTCAAATTCAGAATCAAGTCCTGTGCATACCCATTTAATACAAAGGGAGGCCAATGTGTCTAATCTGGTTTGCTGCTCAAAATATAAAATTTAACTTGGTATAACTTGTTACCATCATTATGGATAGCAATTTGGTGTTATGTAGAAATATTAATAGTGTGCATATCCTATGACCTAGCGATTATTTTGGTACAGCCATGCATTGCTTAGCAATGTGTATATGTTGTGAGAAATGGATCATTAGGTGATTTCGTCTTTGTGCAGACATCATAGGGTATACTTACACAAATCTAGACGGTATATCCTATTACATAACATGTTATATCCATCCTATTGCTTCTGGGCTTCAAACTTATGTGGCATGTTACTGTACCGAATACTCTAGGTGATTGTAACATAATGGTAAGTATTTATTTATCTAAACATAACTAAATAGAGAAAAAGTACACTAAAAATACAGAAGAAAAGATAAAAATGGTACACCTGTCTAGGGCACTGACTATGAATGGAGCTTGCAGTACTTTCCTGGAAGTTACTCTGGGTAAGTCAGTGAATGACTGCTGAATGAATGTGAAGGCCTTGGACATGACTGTACATGATGTTAGATTTTCTAAACGCTGTACACTTAGGCTGTACTTAATTTATTAAGAGAGTTTCCTTTCCTCAGGAATAAATTAACCTTAGCTTACTGTAACATTTTTACTCTATAAACTTTAAATTTTTAAAAACTCTTTGTAATAACACAGCTTAAAAGAAACACATTGTAAGCTATACAAAATATTTTTTCTTACATCTTTATGCTATAAACTTTTGTCTATTTAAATTTTTTTTATGTTTTAAACTTCATTGTTAATAACTAAGACACAAAGACACCCATTAGCCCATGTCTATACAGGGTCATGTTACTGGTTTAATATTACTTTCTTCCACCTCACATCTATCCCACTAGAAGGTCTTCAGGGACAGTAGCATTCATGGAGCTGTCATCTGCTATAATAACAATGCCTTCTGGAATACCTGCTAAAGGACCTGCCTGAGGCTGTTTTACATTTAACTTTTTAAAAAACTAGAGAGTACACTCTAAAATAATGGTAAATATATAGTATAGTAAATACATAAACCAGTAATATGGTCATTTATTGTCATTATCAAGTATTATGTGCTATACATAATTGAATGTGTTATACTTTTATATGACTGGTAGCACAGATTTGTTTATACCAGTATCACCACAAACACATAGGTAACACTACCATGACATTATGTGTCATGACATCACTGGATGATAGGAATTTTTCAGCTCCATTATAATCTTTTGGGTCTACTTTCATATATGCAATCTGTTGCTGACTAAAATGTCATTATGTGATCATGACTATATGTACTATTGTTTATATTTGCATAAGGAGGCCTATAAATGATAATTGCAACTTTTAAAACATCATGAAAACATGTAAGTCACCTAACATCTATTATTAGGAGATGAGATAATTTTGACACATTCATTAGCTTTGTATAGAAATCAAATGAATCTAGTGAACTAGATTTGTATTTCTAAATGGAAAGCCCTTGAAAACATAGTGTTGAATGATATAAGCATAGTGCTGAATGGTATAATGATATAAGGTACGTTTTGGAACACCTTTTTAAAAAATTAAAAATAACACATCACACAATGTTACACATTGCTCATTGATGTAAATGCGTGCCATATAAAAGGAAACAAAACAACCACAACTAAGCCATAAGGGTAAAACTACAATAGTATATACTACTGTTAGGGGTGGGTTGGAGGCATTAGAGAGGACTCTAGGGCCTAAAAACTTCTATAGTTTTACCGTATGACAAAGCATTGAATGATAGCAACTGGCAATTTTAGGTGGAGGTCACAGAAGTGTTATATTATTCTTTGATGTATTTTGAATTTACTTTATGAGATACATTTTATGCATTCTCAGAGACCCGGAGGATTTCCCTTGGGTCTATACAATGTATTTTGAAAGTAAAAATTTAGGATTAAAACTAGTAGGTTTATTTTTTCATTTTAGTCCTTTTATAAATTATTTCAGTTTTTTGCAGAAAAATGGTGCACAGATGGAGAAGTAGCCCTTTTGATGTACACAAGTATAAAAGTGCATTTTATAAACAAATTAGCTTTATCCTGTCTCTCAGGCTGGAATTGTAATATATTAGGAAATACCCAAAAACTCAGTGTCCCACAGGGCTTTCTGTATTCTCATGTGTTACGGTAAAAAGTAATTTTTAAAGTATGAAATGGCTTGAGCCTTTGAAACACTTTAGGCTGTGATGTATTTTAATTCAATTACACAAGCACTTATGGAAGGCCTGTTGTATGTACAGATACTGCATCAAGCATGAGGATGACTAGGAGAGAGTGAGTAGAAAATGGGAGGAGGCAGGGAAATGACTGCTTTAGACTTGTAGGATATTGAAGCAGTTGGGAAATGATCAATGGAATAAATAAACCTTGACTGTTGGAGTGGGAAGCAGTATATTTAGTTTACAGAGTTACCAGTGTATTGCCTTTCAGCTCTGCATCCTGCCTTTATTATCTGCTCTGATAATGGAGCTGGACCTTTAGAGCATTTCTCCTTTGCCATGAGTTTGATGTTGATCTGTGTCAGTAGAGAGCTTAGAGGGATGCTGCTGGATGAAAGGGCTACTCTTCACTCTCCAATGTCCTTGTCTTGTGAGGTGCCTGAAGCACAGTGTTTTCTCTGAAGTACTCTGTGGTCTCTTCCCTTGATCAGTTTCCCGGCATCCTCTTAGACGGTTACACAGATTACTATCAGGTGGGGACACCTCCCTCCACCTGCTTTCGCTACTACCCTTCAGGTGGCTTTGCCGTGAGTTTCAAGGCTGGCACCTCCCTGTGGATGTGTCCCCAACACTTAGGAGTGAGGATGTCCAGCTAGTCTTCCATTGAGGCCTTTTTAGTGATGTCATTTCTTAGTCCCCGCGGGTGGCTTCCTAGTCTCTGGATCTGCTCTCAAGTTCAAATTACTTTCACAGATTACTTTTTCTGTTGAAGTTAGCCCATGGGACCTTCTGATAGGATTGTGAGGCATAGAGAAAGCAAACATGCTAAAGTCAACAAAACAGACTTTGATATTTAAAAGATCTCTTAGGATCTCTTTAATCGTTTCTCCATTTGTCCTCCTATTATAGGGCTTTAACCTAGCTCTATGAATGGATTACTAGATCAGTAGATGTGAACATCTCTATGGCTCCTACCATGTATTGCACTGGAAAAGCCATCTGCATTATTGTCATTAATATAGTTGATGTTTAAGATTTTTACATTTCATATTTCATCCTTTATGCTTCACTTTTGCCATCCTAAATGCACAGTGGTGGCTTTGTGGTATAACAAAAATAATGTGGAATTTATTGCCATCTGGATCTAGTTTCTGATTCAAGTGCTACTCTTACAATTGTATAACACAAAAATAACTCTTATATATCTAAGTTCTCACTTTGAAGACCACAGGAAAATAATTTTGTAATTTATATAATTACTTTGCATCTTTGAGCTCATTTTCCATGAGACTTTCTGGTTGCTGTAAGGTTACTCATGTTTGTGTACGAACAGCTCGTTCCTTTTTGTTGTTGAGAAGTATTCCACAATGTGACATACCACGGTTTGTTTTACCTCTCACGTGTTGAAGAGCAGCTGGGTTGTTTCCAGTTTAGGGCTATTACAGATACAACTTTTATGAACATTCTTGCATAGGTTTTTCTGTGAACGTAAGTTTTCATTTCTCTGGGTTACATGCCCAAGAGTGCAATTGTTGTGTTGTATGGTGGTTCCATGTTTAGTTTTATATGACACTGCCAAACTGCTTTTCAGAGTGACTGTACCATTTTACATTCCCACCAGCAATATATGAATAGTCCATTTTCTTTGCTCCCTCACCAGCATTTGATGTAAAATAAAAGATACGTTGTGATGTCTTATTGTGGTTTTTATTTGATTTTCCCTAATGACTAATGATGTTGAACATCTTTTCATGTGCTTGTCTGTCATCTCTACAGCCTCTGTTCTCTTTGTAAAAATTTTTTTGAAAACAACATTTCTTGTAGTTTTCTTACAATTCTTTTTTGAAAATACGCAGGAAAAAAACAGATCTGTTTAGGTTTCTCTTTTGCCTATTTGCTATAGCAGTCGTTCCTGGGTTTCCAAACCATGGCTTCTTATCTAGAAGTTATCTCACATATCTAGATTTATCTCAGGTTCTTCCTAACTATATTAGTCTGTTCTCATATTGCTGTAAAGACACTACCTGTGACTGGGTAATTTATAAAGGAAGGAGATTTAATTGACTCACAGTTCTGCATGGTTCGAGAGGCTTCAGGAAACTTACAACCATGGTCGAAGGGGAATAGGAAGCAAGCACCTTCTTCACATGGTGGAAGGCGAGAGGAGAGTGAACGAGAGCAGGGAAAAATGCCTTTTAAAAACATCAGATCTCATGAGAACTCACTCACTGTTACGAGAACAGCGTAGGGGAAACCGCCCCCATGATCCAATCACCTCCCACCTTTGACACACGGGGATTACGATTCAAGATGAGATTTGGGTGGGACACAAAACCTCACCGTATCATTAACGTTATCTTTTCATGTTTCCTTTAATTTGGGAATAACTAAAATGACAAGGAAACCCAAACTCAAGTCCAAATGACAAAACTGCTCTGAACCACAACATTCACTAACAACACATCTATTCTACAAATTTTATTTAATGTTTTAAATTCTTAAACATTTTTAAAAATAATGCCTTTTAATTTTTAATCACCATTAGTGTAAAATATTTCCATTAAGCAGAGACACCTTGGGTTTAATGCAATGTAGAGAAAGTGGAAAAGTGGGAGATAAGCTGTTTAAAATATTGTATCATTCATTGTAAGGAGATCATAGGAAGGCCCACATAATTAGAATATAAACAGAACAGTAAAATTGTGAAAGGTGATAGAGAGCCAGGAATTGCAAGAAACATCTTGTGAGATGTGGCCTAGCACTGGAACAAACTAACAGATAAGCAATACAGAAGATACTAAATAGTTGTAAATAGTACCAGAATCTGTCATTTGCTCAAGACAGGAACCTGAAGGTTATCTTTGATTCCTTTTGCACTGTCTTTCATATCCAGTCTCAGCCAGTCCAGTCAGTTCTAGCTCCTGAATACATCTTGACATACATCCATTTTCCCTGCCCTAATCCAAGTCACCATCTTTCCTGGGCTATTGGAATGACCTCCTAACCAGTTTCATTAGTTTCACTCTTGTACCCTTCTAACTAGTTCCCAGCATAAAATGAAGAATAATCTTCAAAAATGTATTAAACGATATTACTTGATAAATAATAATTGTATATATTTATGAGGCTACAATGTGATGTGCTGGCATATGTTTACAATGTGGAATAACTAAATCAGGCTAACTAGCAAATCCATCACCTCAAATACTTATTTTTTGTGGTGAAAACATTTAAAATCTACATTTTATTTGATTTTAAAATATATAATTCATTATTATTTATTATAGCCATCCTTCTGTGTAATAGATCACTCAAATTCCACTTGTCGAACTGAAACTTTATACCCTGTGAACATCTTCCTTTACCTCATCTACCCCAACCCCCAGCCTCTGGAAACCCCCATTCTACTCTCTTCTTCTATGAGTTCAACGTTTTTAGATTCCACACGTAAGTGAGATCATGCTATATTTATCTTTCTTTGTCTGGCTTATTTCACTTAGCATAACGTCTTCTAGGTTTATTCGTGTTGCTACAAATGACAGAATTTCCTCCCTTTTAAAAGGCTAAATAGTACTCCATTGTGTATATGTAGCACATTTTCTTTATCCATTCATCCGATGACAGACACCTAGGTTGCTTCCACATCTTCGCTATTGTGAATAATGCTGCAGTGAGTATGGGGGTACAGATATCTTTGACATACAGTTTTCAATTCCTTTTGGAAATACACCTAGAGGTAGAATTACTGGCTCATATGGTAATTCTCCATACTGTTTTTCAAAATTGCTCTGTTAAAGCAGGTTGCTCATAAGCAAGAATGCATGCAAGCAAAAGACAATGGAGTAAGACCTTTAAAATATTTTAAAAAGTAAGTATCAACTCAGAATTTTATGCCCAAAGCAAATATCTTTCCAAATTGGAGACAAACTAAACTTTTCCAGAAATGCAAAGTAATTTATCTCTAGAAGACCCAAGAAATGTTAAAGGAGTCCTTCAGGAAGAAGGAAAATGATACTAGGGAGAAATATGAATCAACACAAAGAAACAAAAAAATGCTGGGAATGGTGTCTATAAGGCAAAATATAGGAGAATGTTTTTCTTGTGACTTAAGTATTTTTGGAAGATAATTGACCATTTAAACAAAAATGATAAAAATGTAATGTGGGGTTAATAACATATGAAAAGACTGGGCTTGGTGGCTCATGCCTGTAATCCTAACACTTTGGGAGGCCAAAGTGGGCGGATCACTTGATGTGAGGAGTTCCTTGTTTTTGATTGATATATTTATTTTCTTGCTATTGAGTTATTTGAATTCCTCATGTATTTTGAATATTGACTTCTTATCAGATATATAGTTTGCAAATATTGTATCTCAGTCCATGGATTGTCTTTTCCCTCTATTAGATGCTTTCTTTGCTGTGCAGAAGACTTTTAGTTTGATGCAATCCCATTTTCCTATTTTTGCTTTTGTTGCCTGTACTTATGACAAAAGAAATCTTTGCCTATCCCAATGTCATGAAGCATTTCCCTGTGTTTTTTTCTTGTAGTTTTACAGTTTCAGGTCACATGTTTAATTCTTTAATCCATTTGAGTTTATTTTTTCATATGGGGTTAGAAAAGGGTCCAATTTTATTCTTTTGCTCGTGGATATTCTGTTTCCCCATTTATTGAAGAGATTGTTCTTACTCTATTGTGTGCTCATGATACCTTTGTCAAAAATCAATTGAACATATATATGTGGGTTTATTTTATATATTTATTTTTTTGAGACGGAGTCTCGCTCTGTTGCCCAGGCTGGAGTGCAGTGGCCGGATCTCAGCTCACTGCAAGCTCCGCCTCCCGGGTTTACGCCATTCTCCTGCCTCAGCCTCCCGAGTAGCTGGGACTACAGGCGCCCGCCACCTCGCCCGGCTAATTTTTTGTATTTTTTTTAGTAGAGACGGGGTTTCATCGTGTTAGCCAGGATGGTCTCGATCTCCTGACCTCATGATCCGCCCGTCTCGGCCTCCCAAAGTGCTGGGACTACAGGCTTGAGCCACCGCGCCCGGCCTATATGTGGGTTTATTTCTGGCCTCTCTATTCTGTTCTTTCAGTCACTGTGTCTGTTTTTATACCAGTACCATATTGTTTTGATTACTATAGCTTTGTACTAGATTTGAAGTCAGATGGTGATGCCTCCAACCTTGTTCTTATTGCTTGAGATTGCTTTGACTATTGAAGATCTTTTGTGGTTCCCTATGAGTTTTAGGATTGTATTTCTATTTAAAAGACATTGGAATTTTGCTAGGGATTGCATAGACTCTGTAGATCACTTTGGGTCATATGGAGCATTTTAACATTATTAATTTTTCCAGTCCATGGACACAAGATACCTTTTTCTTTGTGTCATTTACAACTTATTTCATCATTGTTTTATAGTTTTCTGCATATACAGCTTTTGCCTCCTTGATCACATTTCTTAAGTATTTTATTTGTTTGATGCTATTTTAAATGGTACTGTTTTCCTGATTTGTTTTTCAGATAGGTCATTGCTAGTATAAGGAAATGCTATGGATTTTTGCATGTTGATTTTGTACCTTGCAACTTTACTGTATTTGTTTATCAGTTCTAATAGTTTGATAGTGTAGTTTTTAGGGTTTTCTATATATAAGCTCTGGCATCAGCAAACAGACATTTTTACTTCTGTATTTCCTATTTGGATGTCTTTTATTTCTTTTTTTTGCCTAATTGCTCTGGCTAGTACTTGCAGTACTGTGTTGAAAAGAAGCTGTGAGAGTGGGCATCTTTGTCTTGTTCCTGACCCTAAAGGAAAAGCTTTCCACTTTTCACCACTGGATATGGTGTTAGCTGTGGGGTTTTCATATATGGCCAGTATTGTGTTGAAATAAATTTCTTCTATGCCTAACTTGTTGTGAGTTTTTGTCATAAAAGGATGTAGATTTTTTTCAAATGTTTTTTCTGTATCTGTTGAGATGATCATATGATTTCTGTCCATTCTGTTATTGTGATGCATCACATTTATTAATTTCTGTATGTTGAATTATCCATGCATCCCAGGGATAAATCCTACTTGGTTATGATGAATGATCCTTTAATGTGCTATTGAGTTTGTTTGCTAGTATTCTGTGGAGGACTTTTGTTTTTATGTTCATCAGGGTTATTGGCCCGTGATTTTCTTTTCTTACACTATCATGGAAGAATGGTCTTTAACATGTGAGCTAGAGTATAACACTCTTCAACTTAAAATCTTTTATGATTTCCCTTTATATTTAAACTGTCTTTGTCATTGTGGTCTAAATCATCAGTTTTTGATGACCTCTCAACTTGATCTTGTATAATTATTCTGTTGTCTAAGTAAACTCTAAAACAACTGGCCTACTTTTACTTATTTTAAGTTACAAGCTTTTCCATGCCTTGATCAATCATATTTTAAGGACAAAGATTAATGTATTCCTAAGATGCCCTGAGATAGCCTAAATACCAAAAACCATTCTGTGTTCCACATACCAAGAAATGTGGTAGTTAGTAAAGCATT
Organism: Colobus angolensis palliatus; assembly: GCF_000951035.1. Classification (NCBI taxonomy): domain Eukaryota; kingdom Metazoa; phylum Chordata; class Mammalia; order Primates; family Cercopithecidae; genus Colobus; species Colobus angolensis. Next base: position 12,920,517 of record NW_012115154.1, on the reverse strand, counting down.
CATTTTAAACACTTTGACCTCCTTTAAGCACTTTGCTCTTAAATTGTCCCTCACCGAGCAAGATTGTAGCTCTTCATCTACAGAAGGCCCACTATGAATTTTCGGGTAATTGTCTCTTGCTTTTAACCTGAATCCAGTTATTCTTTTCTTTCCATTTTTCTTTTCTAGAAACACTATCCATAATTCCTCTCCCTTCTTTCTATTCTTAGTTTTCACAGTCTCCCCTGTTTCCTAAGTAGGAGGAAGAATTAACTTTTGATTGTGCTTATTTAGAAAAGGAGCATAGTCAAGTTCTAAGAGCATAATATGTGAAATTCTTGCATTGGTCAGTAGTAAAAATATACAATCATTTCTCAGTTTCTAATTATTTGGCATCATGGTCTAATTCCCCAGTTAACCTATTATCACCTGTTAGATTTAATGATCATTTTTTAAGAGAATAGATGTGTTTGCTAGAAACTCCTACTCAGTAAACTGTGTTGATATTTTTATAAATATATCAAAGGTACCAGGAAAGGTGGAGATATAAGCTGATTAGGTACTTTTTTCCTCCTGCCTCTACAGAGTAAGATAAAGGTTAAGTATCACATTTTTGTGTAACAAAGTATCTGATTTTGATGTGCTTTCACTTTTGATATATGCAACAATGAATCTCTCACTTGAAATATGCCTTGTGTATGAGTTCTGGGATCTGAGACCACTGGTCTAGAAAAGATGAAGAGAGAAAGGAATTCTGGTGACAAACAGGCAAGGAGGCGAAACAGTTCCAAGCTGCTCCATCTTCTTATACATTCATTATGTAATACGGTTGCAGCAGCAGAGTTATTTTAATTTAAAAGCTTTACTTAAATATTTTTACTTTAAAACTTTTACTTTTGCTGACTGGACCAACCACCATTATTACCTATTTATTTTATTCCAACACTTCTTGGTAGTTAAATGTATTTTATTATGTTGCTCATTCATAGATATCTGCCACATTTCATTATTTTGACACTGCCACTTTACTGATGTTGTTATATTATGAAATGGACTGGTTCAATAGAAATTGTCACTTTTGATGCTCATTCTCTATGGTGATGATACATGTGGGATGTTTTCTTTCTTTTTTTTGTTTTAAACAGTGTCTCTCTGTGTTGCCCAGGCTGGAGTACAGTAGTGCAGTGTCAGCTCACTGCAACCTCTGCCTCCTGGATTCAATCAGTTCTCCTGCCTCAGCCTCCCGAGTGGCTGGGATTATAGGCATATGCCACCACGCCTGGCTAATTTTTTTTTTTTAGCAGAGATAGGGTTTCACCGTGTTGGCCAGGCTGGTCGTGAACTCATAGCCTCAAGTGATCCGCCTGCCTTAGCGTCCCAAAGTGCTGGGATTACAGGCATGAGCCACCATGCCCAGCCGGATGTTTTCTTGTTCTCACCATCATGGGAGATGATGTGAAATATCCAGCAGATCCAAGAGGGTAATCAGAAGGACCTGACTTTGACTGTTGTCACTAGTATAATAATAATTTAGGAATAGGTTCTCAAATAAATAGGCACAAATGGAGATGGTATGGGATTTTGTTATAAGACTACCCAGAGTATCACAGTTATCTGTACATATCCAGATTGTATGAGAAGTCTTACCGAAGATTCAATAAGCCTGAATTGGAATACACTGTTACCTGTGCATCTGGGATAGATGTGAAAGCAACTTAGCTAGCACGTAAATTGCGGTGTTAATTTACCTGACTTCGGTGGCCAGGTAGAATGTAGTTTCTGGATGATGGGTTTGCTTTCAAAATTGGAAAAGTTAGAGAATAACAGTGAGCAGTCTGCTACACCGCTCAGTATTATGGGACTCTGGGCAGCCTGCTGAAGTTTGAGTTGTGCTCTTTGTTGCACTGGTTTTCAGCTGGTAGTGATTTTGCCCACCAAGTGACATTTGACATTTGCAGATATTTTGGTTGTCACAACCGAGGGTTACTATTGGCATCTAATTGGTAGAGGCCAAGAATGCTGCTAAGTATGCTATAATGCACCAGATATCCACCCATAAAAAAGACCCAAAATGTGATGGTGCCAAGGTACTAGAGCAACACCAACAAGGTTCTTTTGTAAGTTTTCTTATTCGTTATAGGTTGAGCTTGCATGTTTGCCACCCTGTTCCTAAAGCATGGCCAATCTTTAGTAAAAAATCAGTGATTGAGGGTACACGTGAACCTTAATGGTTCCTATCAACTAATATTTGGACAAATGTGCCTGTACTAGCTTTACACATAGGAGATTTTTTTTCTGTGCTTCTTACCTATTTGCAGTTTCTATACAATATGAGTTTTGCCCGTCTTCTAGAAAAAATTTTCTGTGCCACTTTAGGATGAACAGAGATAGTTTGATGTTTGGTTGTTTCTCTCAGATTTCTTAGTAATGAGGTATTTAGTGTCACTCAGTGTTAAAGAATTATCTGATTGTAGACTTTATGAATAGGATCAAGGATGACTAAATGTTATACTTTTTCTCCATAGTGAATAACTAGGAGAGGAGGAGACATGAAGTGTTAGAGAAAAAGGGTAATAGAATTTACCCAACAATATTTACCAAAAGGTAATAAAACTCTTCATTATATGGCATGAACCAAATCATTAGGACTAGCACAGCTCTGTACATGTAGATGCTTAATATCAATACCACTTGATTTTTCTTTCATGTAATTCTGTGCTACTGACTTGACTAAAATTCAGAGTATTAGACTCATTATTTATAGGATATTACAAATAATGTGAACTTTCTTGATAATTGCACATAAATATACTGCAAATAAAACCTTCAATCTACAATACTGAAAGAGTTCTCTAAACAACAATTAATTATGCATTTCAGCACTCCTATGAGCAAAATAAATTGTTACTGTCTCTCAAGAACAGCATATATTTCCGTGAAATGCTTGGAATACAAGTTTTTCACATGAAATAATGTCTTGATAGGGAAATCATACTAATCTGTTTCTGTTAACTATGTCCATGAACTGATATAGACCTTTGCTCATGATGATGTATACCAGTAATAGGCAAAGTACCTGCAGAAATATACACCTCCTCTTACGTGCTTGTCCCAACATACATTTGAGACATAATAAAGTAGAATTTTCCAACTGAAAGAGAGGAGGATTTCATGTCTCTGAAGCAGAAATTAATGTTTGTATTACTTAGGGCTCCTTCAGTTTTAAGTGACAGAGAACCCAGCTTAAATTTGCCTGAACCCAGAAAGAGCATTTATTAGCTCACATAGTTTGAAAGGCTAGTGGCTGGCTTTGGCTGTAGTTATAGACACTCAAACAGTGTCTTCTCTTGTCTCCTAGCCTTACCTTCACTGTTTTGGCTTCATTCTCAGGGCCAGAGTAATACACGATCATAGAACCAAATGTCTAGCGCCACAAGTCACAGGACAGTGGAAGAGGAAACCTACAAAGTCTCCTTAGCTCTTGTTTTCTTTGCCTGGGCCATGTATCTGTCTCTGAACCAGTCACTCTGGCCAGGAGATTGTGATGGCATAGATTGAGCCACATGCTGAGCTTGGATTTGGTTGTGGATTCAATACCACTTATAGCCGAGACTGCAAGAGTAAGTTCCCCTGAATAAAATTTAAGTTATGTGCAATATAAATCTTTGTCCTAACTCTTCTCTCTTTCCAGAAGCACCACTGTAACCAGTTTATTGTACTTACAGTTCTATAGATGTAAAAATCAATACCTTTTTAGGTTGTATATGTATAGTATCGTATGTGTTTCTTTCTCTTGCTTTTGTCATTGACCAATATATTTAATACCCCCTACTTACGAAGATCTTCAAGGAGATACCATAACTTCTCTTTTAAATAGTAGAAATATCCTAAATCGACATTTTATTGTTTTAAAGTATTTAAGAAATATCAAAACTGACCACCCAAACATTCTTAGGAATTCATTAAGTGAAAATTTCCATGAATCTTTTTATAAAGTATATTTCTTATTAGGCTTCAATCTGTATTTGGGGTTTTAACACAGACAGAAAAACACCTGTAGGTAAATTAAATACTTTTCAGGAAGTAATACTTCTGAAAGAAGGTATCAGTTTAGAGCATCTTGGCTGATTAAAGTATAAAGTATGGCTTTATATCAGTATTGTCCCTAGAGACGAAAATTGGATAAGATTGGGTGTATGGTGACTTATGCCTCTATAATCCTGGCACTTTGGGAGGCCACAGTGAGGGGATCAGTTGAAGCCAGGATTTTGAGACCAGCCTGGGCAACATGGTTAGACGTTGTCTCTACAAAATTTGAAAACATTAGTCAGGCATGGTGGGGTGCACCTGTAGCTTCAACCACTTGAAGGTTGAGGTGAGAGGATTGTTTGAGCCCCGGAGTTTGAGGTGACCATGAGCTATGATTGCACCACTGCATTCCAGCCGGAGCATCAGCGTAATACCCTGTCTCAGAAAAAAAAAAAAAAAAAAAGCAAAGAGCTGGTTAAAAACTCAGATTTTCAACTGAAAATGAATTAAAGACTTAACTGTAAGACCTGAAACTGTGAAAGACCTAAAACAAAACACAGCGGGGATGCTTCATGATATTGATCATGGCAGTGATTTCATGGATATGACATCAAAAGCAAAGGAAACAAAAGCCGAAATAGACAAGTGGGACTACATCAAATTTAAAAGCTTCTGCACAGCAAAGGAAACAATGGAGTGAAAAGGCAACCTATGGAATAGGAGAAAATATTTGCAAACCATGTATCTGATACGGGGTTAATTTCTAAAATACATAAGGAACTCCTAGAACTCAATAGTGAGAAAACTAATAACCCTATTTTAAAATGAGAAGGTTTTAGTATAAATTTAAGGTATACAATATGATTTTTTGTAAACTTTTAGGTTCAGGGGTACATATGTGGGTTTGTTATATTGATAAATTTTGTGTCACGGGGTTTAGTGTACAGACGATTTTATCACTCAAGTACTAAGCATAGTACTCAATAGGTAGTTTTTTTGATCCTCTCCTTTTTCTCACCCTCTACCCTCAAGTAGGTCTTGGTATGTGTTGTTCCCTTCTTTGCGCCTGTGTGTTCTCAGTGGTTAGCACCCTTTTATAAGTGAGAGCATGCAGTATTTGGTTTTCTGTTCCTGTGTTAGTTTGCTTATGATACTGGCCTCCAGCTTCATGCTGCTGCAGAAGAGATAATCTTGTTCTTTTTTGTGGCTGTGTAGTATTCCATGGCATATCTATACCACATTTTCTTTATCCACTCTACTGTTGATGGGCATTTAGGTTGATTCTGTGTTTTTGCTATTGTGAATAGTGTTGCAGTGAATATATGTGTGTGTGTGTCTTTATGACAGAACGATTTATATTTCTTTGGGTATATACCCAATAATGGGATTGCTGGGTTGAATGGTAATTCTGTTTTAAGGTCTTTGTATTGGGATTGTTGGGTTGAATGGTAATTCTGTTTTAAGGTCTTTGAGAAATCACCATAACTGCTTTCCACAGTGGCAGAACTAATTTACATTCCCACCAGCAGTGTATAAGAATTCTCTTTTCTCCACAGTCTTGCCAGCATCTTTTTATTTTTTGATTTTTTAACAATAGCCATTCTGATTGATGTGAGATGGTATCTCATTGTGGTTTCAATTCGCATTTCTGTAATAATTAGTGATTGTTGAGCATTTTTAGATATTGTTGGCATCACGTATGTCATCTTTTGAAAGGTGCAATATGATGTTTTGATATACATAATGATTACTCGAGGTAAGCAATTTAACATGCTCATCATCTCATATAATTTTTTTTTTTTTTTTTGGTAAGTACATCTAAAATCTACTCTCTCCGAAATGGTTGAAGGACTTGAATAGACATTTTTCCAAAGAAGACACACAAATGGCCAACAGGTACATGAAAAGATATTCAGTTCACTAATCATCAGGGAAATACAAATCAAAACCACAATGAGGTATCGACTCACACCTGTTGGATGGCTGGTATCAAAAAACAAAAGACAGCATGTATTGTTGAGGATGTGGAGAAACTGGAACACTTGGACACTTGGTAGGAGTAAAAAACACGTGCACTTAGTTGGTTTACACTGTTGAAAACTGTATGGAGATTCCTCAAAAAATTAAAAATAAAATTACCATAAAGTTCTGAAATCCCACTTCTGGGTGTTTAATCCCAAAGAATGGAAATCAGGATCCCTAACAGGTATTAGCACTCCCATGTTCATTGTGGCACTACTCACAATAGTTAAGATGTGGAAACAACCTAAATGTCTGTCAACTGATAAATCAATAAAGAAATGTAGACTGTACATATAATGAAATGTTTTTCAGCCTTAAAAAAGAATGAATATATGACAACATAGATGAACCCAGATAACATTATGCTAAGTGAAGTGAGCCAGTCACATAAAGACAAATACAGTGTGATTCTACTTAATATGAAGTATCAAAAATAGTCAAACATATGCAATCAGAGGGTAGAATGCTGGTTACCAGGAGCTTGGGGGAAGGGCAAATGGGGAGTTGCTCTTCAATGAGTGTAAAGTTTTAGTTAATGCCAGATGAGCCAATTCCAGAGATCTTTTGTACAAATTTGTATCTATAGTTAACAGTACCGTTTTTTATATACTTATTTAAGAGATTAAATCTGATCTTGTGTTCTTAATGCAATACAAATGAAAACAAAAACAAAAACTCACTCATCCTCCTTAGTGCCTGATAATAAACTTCCAGCTGATCCCTGTGTAGCTGTGTACGTACTCACATATTTAGCAAATAATGATCACTTATTGATGTGCAGTTGCTAGTGGACTGTTTCTGAGGTGCATTCAGACAGGATATATTTTCTTTTCCACAGCGAGGCTAACTCTTATGGGTGCTAGAGGTGGCTTACCAGAAGTTGGAGATTAAGTGGTTTACTTTTGTTTCTCAGATTTGGGACAGAATCCCTAGCTCAAACTATGAATATTGACAGATTAGATTGATTTCAGGAACATAAGACTTAATTGAATCTTTGGAGTACTAGGGGCAAGAACTTGGTTAGGAATAAACAGGATTTAAGTAATTGGAATTATTTAGCTCTCCTGGGACTCAGTGAAACATCTTCTAAATAAGATTCTGGACCTTCTCTGTCCTCTAATTTAACTGTAGACACCTGTGACTCAATCCTGACCAATCTGGCAAAATATCTAATTCCTTCTCCTGAGATTGGATCTGGAATCATTCTTGCACTATCTTAAGTCTGTAACTCTTATTTTTCCTTTTAATGATTACTGTTGGTTTTTAAATTATAATTACAATATAATTCATATTACTGAGAAATAGTTTTAACAGCACAGTGATTGTTGTAAGTAATTTTTTAAAAAGTCTTTTTCGTTATGCCATCCCCATTCCTCATAAATAATCCCTGTTAATGAGTTTGGCGTATGGAATATAGAAGTGTTCTTGTGTTTGAATTAACAAACTAATAAGGCATGATAGGCTTTACTCAATGCCAAGTGTAAGGCCATGAGGCAGGTAATAAAGCTTGATAACAAAATTAGTGAGGTCTGTCATTTCACAGTAATTGCTTTCAAATGTACCAGTCACTCCACATTTGGGATATGCTTTGCCAGGGAAGCCGTTGATTTTGGGGTCTCTTTAGTTTTTATCCCTTTGTTTCCTTCAGGGTGCCAGACTAGGGCCCGTTTTCCAGTGCGGGTGCATCTTACAAATGCTGATTGCTGATTTCTTGATTTACAATCTTGACATAAAGACCTTTACCTGATGCTTAGTTTTCTTGGATTTAGTATGTTCCTATACCTTCCATGAATTGCTGTTGCAAGGAAGATTTGACCAAGGTTATTCAAAGTTTAAAAATAACACTATATCTCCTAACAGATAATATGCTAATACATATAAGATCTAACGTTTCTGATGGTAGTAAAATAGGACCATGGTATATTTTACCAACATTCACCTGTGGGCCATTTAAGTTTGCTGTTAGTTTTTCATGATTACACAGACTGTCACAGCAAATATCCTTGTACATATTTCCTTGTAATTTTTGGCAAGTATTTATGCAGGCTACGTAGAATTTCTGGGTAAAAAGGTACACACCTTTAAGGTTTTTGTCAATCTGCCAAACTGTCCCTCAACATTGTAGCCTCATCAACAGCCTGTGAGATGATGTTTCCTCATGCCCCTTTCTTCTAGTTTTATTTATGTTGTCTCTCTCTAGTCCTTGAATTTGTGTGTGTGTGATTTTGGTAGGATATACCAGGTGATCTTGATTTTGCATTAAAATCAGAATGTTTAGGATGAACTCAGCATCAAAGGACTAAGTGGCTGATCTAGACTAGCACTGAAATCCTCTGTCTCTTGTGTTCTTTACCCGAAACTGCAGAAGCTACTTTGTTTTATTCTCCCACCTTAATAATTGGAACTAATTGATAATCTACTTTGCAGAAAGTGAAGTTATTTCAACTCAACTTTATTCCAAAGAAATAGGGAGCTATTTGAAGTAGGGAACTAACCTCTGCTTGTGCCTGAAGCTCTTCATTATTTGTCAGTAATGTTAACTTATACCAAGTAAAAAAAAAGTGAAAGATTTCTTTCACCTGCTTAGGGGTTCTACTAAGATACAAAGTTGCTGTAGAGGTTTTTAATATATTTTAGTCTTCATCTGTTTATCAGCCTGTTGCATGGTAAGTAATTGCTCAGCCATTGAAGTTATAGTATGTGACAAATCTGCAGAAATTTTGCTGTATAAGCCAATGGAATTTTTACATTAAAAGATAACTCATGCAGTAACTTCTATTCATTAAAGCCTGGGACAACTTAAATGATGATGAAGTGATCAGTTTTTTTAGGCAGATTCGTTACAATTTATCAAAAATTAAAGAATGTCCCCTACTTCTGGTTCCTTTAGTTGGTCACTTTCTCTAACAGTGATACTGATTTATGCATTTTTCAGACTTCACTGTGCATGAACTTATGCCAATGTTATTTACAATATGTTGGAAACATTTTATTTTTCAAATGCAGTTTTATTTATGTTTATAGAAAATGTTTGAAACTGGTGAAAACCTTTTGGTTAATAAAATGTAGGAGAGGTAGAATACATTTTTTTGGTCATGCTTTATTGAAAACAAAAAGGTTTTAGGGACAGACTGGAACTTGTTTTTCCTCCCTACTCTCAAACTACATGCACTGAGAAAATAGTCTATACATATCATCATGCTTATTTTAGCTCCCTTTGCCATTTAAAGCAGGAATAGATGTGGACAAATTTACTTCCTGTGATATAGGTGTTTGTCTTTTTTATAAACTGCTCAAGAAATATCAATTTAAAGATGGATGTTAGAAATAACAGCATTAGCATTTTTTCTGTTGTAAAAGTAACGGTGATCTTAGCTGAACTGGATTTATTATTAGCAGTTTTACACGTTTATCCACTGAAATTCATTTCTTCTTTCCTTGTCTTCCTATTGCATTTTGGTGACTTTCTTAGAGCCCTTACCACAGTCTACAGTGCATTGCATGTATTTGCTTCTGTTTTCATGTTTTTCACTATAATCTGAGCCTAGAGAACTAGATCTGTTTGTTGTTCATATTTTTATTTTATGTAAAGCCTAGCACATAACAGGAATACATGTTGAATTCAACTGATCTTTGCAAAATGATATAATGTGAAAAATTGGCAAGTCATTTTGTTTGATAATCCTTGACCATTAAAAACTACTATTTCTGAGATTTGCATATTACTTTAGTGAATCGGTTATTACATAAAAATGTTCCATACACTTGTTAGTTTTGTTTACAGAGAATTGTTTTATATACTCCAAAGATAATTACTAACAGTTTACCATCTGTTTCTATTAATGAGTTGTTTCTTTCTCCCTAATCACTTGTTTTGTGCTATATTTTGTATGTGAGATGATCTCTATCTTTTAGCTTTTGATGGTTTTGATACTTAGGGAATGTGCAATGTCTTCTGTGATCTTCTGCAAGTTACATTTGTGACATAATTTGAATTTGAGTGCCACTCCTTACAAGGAAAATGTGTGTTGGTAATTTGTAACATCCCTTTTAGATGTCTTTATAAAAACTCCTATTTTTTTTTTTTTTACTTTCTAAGTAGATATGGCTTTTCTTTTCCAGGAACACAGTCTTTTCAGATTTTTTTCATTCTGACAAAAATGGAGAAAGAGGACTCATGTTTATTAAATGCTTATGTGTTCTTGTATCATAATGGGCACTATATATAATTATTAAATAATTACTTAGTAACCTTATTCCATAAGTCATATGCTTATTTACAGGTGAGTAAGCTACAGGGAAAAGGAATGTTTTTTTTCCACTTGTCCTCTGCTTTATTTCTCATGTAACATAGAACATATAAAATAGCCTTACATATCATGGATAAGTGGAAAACATATTGGAACTTTTAGTTCTGACAATATAGTCAGGTAGATATTCTTTAAATATCCCATCCATAGGGAAAGGATTTTTTAAAAAAATAAATAAATAAATAAAAGAAGGTATAGAAAACATTAGCAACAGATTATCAGAAAAGACCTTGAATTGAAAAAAGAACCAAATAGAACTTCTTTAAAAAGAATCAGTAAGACTATAAACTTTTATGTTTTAAACAGGTGACTAGACATAATTGAAAGAGAGGTTTGAAGAAATTACATGCATATACAGAAAGAAAAGGTGATAGAAGTGACACAGTTTAAGAAATGTGAAGGGCAGAATGAGACTGTCTAAAAATATGTTTAAATGGAGTGTCAGAAAATTGATGCATAGAGAGAATAGAAGACATGAAATAATGGAATTAAAAGTGGCTAAGAATTATCCAGAACTGAAGAAAGTCATGGGTCCTCAGATTTAGGAAGCACATTTTGTTGTTTTTCAGACAGGGTCTGACTCTGTCGCCCAGGCTGGAGTGCAGTGGTGCCAGCTTGGCTTATTGCAGCCTGGACCTCCCCAGGCACAAACGATCCTCCTAAGTAGCTCTGATGACAGGTGAGTGCCACCATGCTCAGCTAATGTTTGAGAATTTATTGTAGAGACAAGGTTTCGCCATGTTGCCCAGGCTGGTCTTGAATATCTCAGCTCAAGCATTCCTCCCGCCTTAGTCTCTCAAAGTGCTGGGATTACATTCCTGAGGCTTCCATGCCCAACCTTGGAAGCACAGTTAATTCCAAATAAGCTACATCATGTTGAAATTTGAAAAACCGAAGATAAAGGGAAAGTCTTAAAATTTGCCAGAAAGAGAAAACAGGTTAGATACACAAACATATTGGACTGACAGCGGCTTTCTGAAAGTATCAGTGTACCGATGGCAATCAGAAGCCAATGTACTAATACCATCAAATTTACTACCAATTTACAGTATTATACTCAGCTAATCTGCTATTCCAGAGTGACGCTGAAATCATTACATTTGCAGCCAAACAGAAGAGGAGTGTCTTTACCACCAAGAGACGCTCATTAAATGTGCCTTAAAGCTGGGTGGGGTATCCAGGTGTGAAGTGTCAGGAGGTGGTTAGGTCCCCTGCTGAGATTTGGGACCATTCCATCCTATTTCAAATATTTTCATAAGACGTCTTGCGCTCGTGGGTGGATTAAATTCAGAGGAAATTCCCACAGTGGAAATTGTGGATTTTTATTTGTTTAAGTGGTGATTTTCTAGCATCTATTATTTTACAGTTTCTAAAACAAATCATGTATCACTGATCTTTTTCTAGAGGCTGTACTCATCTGAACTATTTTATATTTCAAATACCTGAGGAATACATAAGGGAAAGTGGCTGTTTGTTTTCTTTCCCTCAATTCCACTTACCTGTGCCATTAATTTTAATTTCAAAGAAAAGTAGTTTCTCACTATGTTGGTCAATTCTGAGAGTGGACGTTAATTAATCGGCTTCTGGCTTATTTGTACTGGTTAGAAGATGCTTAAAGTGGAGACCCTGTCACATTATCTTAGGACTCTTGCAAAGAACCTGCTAGTTTGATGCCTAACAATGTTCATTCTGAGCTGATGCCAAGATACTAAATATTTCTATGAAAAATAGAAATCAGAAAGGTAGCACCAGCCACAAAAATCGCCTTCCATGGACTGCAAAAACTTCAGAGGGTAGTTGATTAGCAGTGTCAAATCTGAGAGCAGTAGCACGGAGAAGTCATGGGAAAGGAGGAGGCCAAGGCCCAAGGTGGAGAGACAGCAAGATTTATTTGATTACCTTAGCATTTCCAAGTTTCAGTTAATTTTGTACCACCTTCACAATTTTTACATTATGCTCATATTATCTAGGTTATTATTTACTTATATTTTAAAATAAACATGCTTATCATTTATTTTTAAGAAGAAATGTTTTCATCAAAATAAAAATTGAAACCCATACTCCATGTAGTAAATCAAAAGTATATGTAAAAATTATTAAAAGGAGAGAACACAATGAAAACCATATCCTGCCGGGTGCAGTGGCTCACGCCTGTAATCCCAGCACTCTGGGAGTTCAAGGTGGGTGGATCACTTGAGCCCAGGAGTTTGAAACCAGCCTGAGCAAACCCCGTCTCTACAAAAAATATAAAAATTAGCAGGATACGGTGGTGTGTGTCTGTAGCCCCAGCTACCTGGGAGACTGACGTGGGAGGATCACCTGAGCCCAGGAGGTTGAGGCTGCAGTGAGCTGTGATCGAGCCATTGCACTCCAGCCTGGGTGATAGTGCAAGACCCTGTCTCAAACAACAAAAACAACAAACCATTTTTCTGTTGCCTGTCATGGAAGAAACATTGAAGACATGCTAGCACCGTCTACGGTCTTCTCCTTTATTTAACCAAAAAAGATGGAAAGGCTGGGCATGGTGGCTTACGCCTGTAATCCCAGCACTTTGGGAGGCCAAGGTGGGTGGATCACCTGAGGTCAGGAGTTTGAGACCAGCCTGGCCAATGAAACCCTGTCTCTACTCAAAATACAAAAATATGCTAGATGTGGTGGCACATGCCTGTAATCCCAGCTACTTGGGAGGCTGAGGCTGGAGAATCGCTGAAACCCGGGAAGCGGAGGTTGCAGTGAACTGAGATTACACCACTGCACTCTAGCCTGGGCAACAGAGCCAGACTCCGTCTCAGAGAAAAAGAAATAAATAAATAAAAGATGCAGAAAGGAAATAAACTTGTCATTTGTCACATGCAATGTAGAATCGTTTTTAGTACCAGCAGTGTCAACAGATGAATGTGAAATGATTCACGGAAGTTAGCGTGACTGTGTGCGTCTGACTGCCTGCTTTTTAGTGATCATCATTTGAAAGATATTGCTCTGTGCCTCTTGTATTGAAATGATTTTGTTCTTTCTATTTGAAGCTCTTTTAAGAGCCTGTGCTGATGGAGGTGCCAACCGCTTATATGATATCACCGAAGGAGAGAGAGAAAGGTATGTTTTCTTTTAGCCAGTGTGCATAGTACCACTAATTTCTGCTCTCTGTTGTTTTATTTTCTTCTTGTAAGTGGACATTGTTACTTTTCTTTCAGACTCTTTTATAGAAAATCTCCCCAGTGAGGGAAGAGTAACCTGAGCTGCTTAATTAACCATGTTGTATTATTTCTTGCTTTGAAAGGTATCTCTTAGTAGAATGAGGTGCATCTATTCTTATTTTCAAAACCTTTATTCTGCTACTTCAAAGCCACATTAAGTAGCATTATCAAATCTTGATACTTGTGAGAACTGTGAAAGTCAGCTAAAATAAAACTTCAGATGGCAATTTGAGATGTTATTCAAACAGTGTAAATGAATAAAAGCTGATTTTATATAAAGTAGGTGTATATTCCCTCATGGAAAATATGAGGTTTTATATTAGTGTTGAGTAAAGCCCGGTATAATTTAACTTAATTATTTCTCAGTTACGCATACACTTATATTTTAGGAGATGAATAGTTTCCTTAAGATTTACTATCCTTGCTGTCTGATTTTTCTTACTTTGTGTGGTGAGGTATTTTTCAATAAGATAATCTGTTTGATGGAAGCAGATTTTAAACCTAGCTCATTGTGAACATGTTTGTAGTTCAAACACCTTGGCAAACACAAGAATTTATAGTGAAGATATAAGTAGACTATGAAACATAGTTTCATCTCTGTCATATGTGCTGTTAAGTATGTTGAAATGTTTATAGTTTAAGAAATTACCTCCTTGCTGCAAAAAATAAAAACATTATGATGTAACATACTCTAGGTACAAATTAAATATATGTATTTTGAAATAATATATTTTCCTTTATGGGATCAAAATTTCTGACACTGGAGCTGCTTTTTGAAAGCAGCCGGTTTCTTATAGGAGGAAGGCATGTTTCCTTCGAGACTGGACATGCTAATGCTAATGTCTGGGGACTAGATGAATTATCAAAAAATATAGCAAGAGTGACAGCCTAAAAGACAGTTTTAATTCTTAACATTTTTTGCTCCTTTATTTTGTAACTTTATAGATTCCTCTGACAGTATCCTCCAAGACCTGACATGGACAATGTGTGAAAAAGTACTCAAGTATGTGTTGTAAAAAAAAAAGTGTCTAGGTTACTTGCTTCAGATAAGAGCGTAATGCCCATGAGGCCAAGCTTATGTATTGGACCTGTAGCCTGCTTGCTGGCAAACAATCTGGTGCCAGGTATTCTCTACTGGCAGGTGTAGCTTGTGAACATAATTATAACCACAAATGAAAGGATCTCAGCACCGTGCCTCCCAAGTGCTCTTTGATCATAAGATCTATTGATAATGCTTGTGAAGAAATATAGATTCTCATATTGATTATTTTTACTGAATTGGGGTGGACACTAATAAGAAAGATAACAGAGCACTTTAAAAATGATTTCAACTATTATTTTAGGTTCACGTTACACATGAAGTTTCGTTACACGTGTATATCGTGTGATGCTGAGGTTTGGGATATGAATGATCCCGTTACCCAGGTAGTGAGCATAATATCCAGTAGTTACTTTTTCAACCCCTAACCCCCTGCCTCCCCATTCTCTGGTTACCAGTGTCTGTTGTTGCCATCATTATGTCCATGAGTACTCAATATTTAGCTCCCACTTGTAAGTAAGAACATGCAGTATTTGGATTTCTGTTACTGCATTAATTCACTAAGGATAGTGGCTTCCAGCTGCATCCATGTTGCTACAAAGCAGATGATTTCAAACAAAATGCTTTTATTCATATTTGAAAGCAAAACAGATTACCAGATTTAGGGGGCGAATACCATTATTTTTTGCCCAAATTTCAAAATAACCACATGTGATATTTCTCAACACATTGATAAGTAATCTTCTAGAAATCTTCCAAAAGATTTATATAATTTAACAACTGTTTGTTCATGTATGAAGATGTTCAATAAAACATTGTACTTTTCATTGATTTTCTAGTTGTAATTATGTGTTTGTAATGATTCCTACTCTGATGCCCAGGGACATCGCTGGCCTGGGTGAGGGTAGAATCTCTCATAGGAAGATGAGTGAAACTAAGTGTCTCATGTGGGAATTAAGTCCTTGAATCAACTTCTAAATACAAACCCTAACCAGTCAAACTAATTGGATTCAGGTAACTAAACATAATTCCTCTTAATTGTATTTCTAATAGAAAGGCATCGCAATAAAAAAGGAAACAATATGCATGAATTTTAAAAAGTCAGTTTGTACTTTGTGGACCACTGCTTGTCTTATTCTTATTTATTTACTTAAAATCCATATGTACAATGTAATGCCTCATAATTATGTGATAAAACATGAATTTTTAAAGAATCCATCTTCAGTTGAAGGCAAAATATTTATACATTTGGAACGGAAGGAAGGAAGACATATAGACAGCAGCAGAGGAACAAAGTTTACAGAGGAGTAAAGCTCAGGGAAAAATCAGTGGTGGGACCTTCTCCCTTCTGCTCAGGCTGAGGAGGGGCAGGGCATGAGGCCCCAGGCCCCGTGTCACTCTGCCTCTGGATACCCCTGAACATTCAGGTCCACATCTGTCCCTCATGGAGCCAGGGCCCTAGGAGAGCCTGAAGAGGACCCAGGTGTGCTCCAGGCCCCTGCCTGGGCCTGCTGGCTCCGTTACTCTTTCATGGACCCAGAGGGAAAGGGAAGGTTGAAGTGTGGCAGGTGAGGCGGTTGGGACTCATGGGGAGATGTGTGTAGTAAAAAGAAGACTCAGAAAAGGGTATTGAATTTGACTGTAATCAGCAAGTGGAAACATAGTGCCCATTTATCCTGCAGCCCAGAAAGTCCAAGATTACTCAATGGAAACATAGTTTATGAAATAGAGGTGATTAATGTTCTTCTGTTACCTGCTTTCAGAATACTGAATTAGTGCCCCAAAACTCTTGGCTTATACATATTAGATAGGTTTCATTTTATTACAGATGTGCAGATATCACTGTTTTCAGTGTTCAGATTGTCTCATCTTTGGCCAATAGAAACTTCTTTAAGTTAGATCCTGTGTTCTTTTTAAAAAGTTACCTTTCTATATGTATATAAAGGTTATATATATACACACACACATATAAATCGTGTATTATATGAATCACATATATAAATTACATAAATTTTAGGTGTAATATGTAATGAAATGCATATCATAGATGTTTAATTACATGGGTTTTGTCAGACATTTATTTATAGTCTCTTATCCACCATCCAAAACAAGATAGAGAACATTTCCCTAGCCCCAGAAAATTCCCTCATGGTTGATATCCAGACAGTTTTTTACCTCGAGTCAACTGGCTTTCTGATTTCCATTACTGTAGACTTTAAAAAAATCTATTACTAAATTTTGAGCAAAAGAAATCATATAATATGTGTTCTTTTGTGTCTTTTTTCTTTTGCTCACATGTTTTTGCAATTCATTCATGTATTGGTAGTTGTTTTTTATTACTCAGTGGTATTTTATTGTATGAATATACCATAGTTACATTTGTTTATTCACCAGATGTACATTTGGTTGTTTCCAGTTTTTGGCTATTATGTGTAAATGCCACTTCTTATACAAGGGTTTCCGTGAACATGTTTTAATTTGGGGAAGTGGATACACAGAATGAAGTTTCTGGGTGACAGAGTAAATATATATTTAACTTTCTAGAAATTGACATTTCACTTTTCCAAAGTGGTTGTACCACTTTATATTTCCATGAATAATGTCTGTATTGTTCCATATCCTCACAAATATTTGTTCTTTTTTATCTTGTTGATTTTAGCCGTTTAGTGTTTGTGAATGGAATTTGTGATTTTAATCGACATTTCTCTGATAACTAGGGATGTTGGGCATCTTTTCACGTATTTATTGACCATTGCTATTTCATGATTTGATTTATAAATACCTTGTAAAACAAGTCTTATTTATCACTTTTATTAATTAAAAAAACAGCCATGAGCTTAGGTCCAGTTCTATACTAGATGTGTGAAATGCTTGCACACAATCTTTATTAAAATTGTTTTAAAATTGTGGTAACAAAACTTAACATGAGATCTACCTCTTAGCAAGTTTTTGTGTATAATACATATTGTTGACTACAGATGCAATGTTATACATTAGATCTCCAGAACTTACTCATCTTGCTTAACTGAACCTTTATGCCCATTGATGAGTAACTCCTCATTTCTCACTTTCCTCCACCCCTGGCAACCCCATTCGACAGTTAGAGTCTATGATTTTGACTATTTTAGATACCTCAGATGAGATAATCTTGCAGCATTTGTCTTTCTGTGACTGGCTTCTTTTATGTGGCATAATGTCCTCAAGGCCATTCCATCTTTCATAAATGTCTGTCTCTATTTCAACTATGAAAGCAGCCTCTCTTCATTTATCAGGTTTTGTTTTGATAAAGAAGCCCTAAATGTTTTTTCTTGTCGTGAATTGCAATGTATCTATTAATATCTATTGATTCTGACCTGTGGGACAGTAAGACATATGATTAATTTTTCTGTAGTTACTTGTTAAGTGGATGCAAGCTCAGTAAACATAAGCTCCCTGGTGCCATTCAGTATGATGGATTATATGACATATACAGAAAATTCTAGTACAATGTGATAGATTCTGTAACAAAGGAAGACATGGAGCAAGGAGAGTTAGACCAGAATGGAGGAATTAGAAAATCTTCTGAGGAGCCTAATGGGCTGTGAAAGATTAGGACCACAGAGCATGGGAGGTATGCATATGTGTGTGCGTTTGTAGTGACTGGGGAGAGGCGGGGAGATTCTCCTTTGTCTCCTGGATGAAATCTAAATTAACCACCTTGAGATGCAGGGTTATCTTTTTCGGCATGCCCAAGTTCTTCCCTTATATTCTGGTCAAGCAGAACTGCTCACTGTCCTAAATTTGCCATTCCCTTTCTCCTCTCTGCCTTTGCTCTGGCCCTTTCTCATAGCTGATCTCATATACATTAGCACCACCCATTACAATTGTGTGGCCATTCCAAATAATCATAATGGTAGATCCTGTGCTGTCCTCATTCTTAGATGGTTTTAGCAGCGTGTGCTAGCGCGTTTTGTAGCAATCCTATCCATGCATCAGTGTTCAAAGAACATACCATGTACTCCAGGAGGGCTCCTCTTCTCTTCCAGCCTGAAGTGATTTGGCATTTCCTACACTGTAATAATACTCTTAAATCACAATGTTACATTCACATTTCGCCTTGATTTAAAGCTGTAAAGCTTACATTCTTTACTAGGTTGTAAATTTCTAGTGATCTATTACCCTTTAACTTTGCATAATACTTCGTAATTATTTACTTTCTCATTTTATCTTGTGATTTAGCTATGCTTAGATGTATCTTATCTTCTTCACTAGGTGGTAAACTCCTGGAAGGCAGCAATCATAATTAATCATCTTTATATGCTTCATATCTAGTACACTAATGAGCATTTGAGAATTTATTTGAATTAGTGATTTCTCCTTGATATGTTAGCAGAGATGTAAGACTAAGCTTTTGTTAAGTCAAGGATTTCTAAGATATAATACCAGCTATTGGAAGTATCTTGTTGTTAAAGAAACTTTCAATAATTATATATCTTATTAGTATTATAAGCCAGAAATGGCTCATGTCTAAAAAGATTGTGCATTTTTGTCTGAAGTCATATATAGTATATATCTCACTTATTTCCAGAGTATCTTATGTTACGTTGCATTCTAATTCCTGTCTAAATGAATCTTTTATCCTGGAACTGAGGTCCTTGCCTTTGAATTCATTGGCATTTTGAGAGCAATATGTACCATGAATATCATTGCTAAATGTGAGGGTTTTTTATTTATTTGTGATGGTGTGGTACTTAGAGACTCTCAGACGCATCAACATAACAGTCTAAGAAGTTGCTATATCTTTAGTATTGTGTGTAGGATATCTGAAATATGGGGAAGGTGGTTTTTAGGTTAGTTTTCTCAGAGTAATTAATGAATTATAGAATCCTGAGTGGAAAGTTCTACAGGAGAGTATCTTTATATAAACATTGTTCTAGGTTAGCTCAGATGTTTAGGAGTTTCCTTTCTGTTTAGATATGAGCACCTAACAAAAATCCCTTGCATTCATGGAAGTGACCACGTAATTAAACACTCATTAACGATGGCAGGATGATGAGGACCTATTTAAACAGAAAAGCAAAATACGTTCCTGATCTCTTTTTCCTCTCACTTCATTAATTTTCTCACAGTTACAGTTTCAGTCTTTGAGCTTTATATAATCATGCAACTTACTCATCAGATCAATCTACTTTTTAGATTAATCAAGTATGAAGAGGATGACTGTTGTAACTCTAACTCTATGACTATTTGTGGCCCAGCTAAACGAAGTTCAAAATATAATTAAAATAACTGAATAATGTGGGAGGATAGCTCTTAAGAATTAGCTTCTAAAGCCTTTATCAATACAATTAACCCAGGCATCTGGTAGCAAGTATCTGATTACTCTTGAAGGAATCAATGACAATCTAAGTCTGGCTGTCTGTGAGTAACTTTGGACACTTTCATTTTATTTCATTGCAGGTAGCAGCAGCCTCCAGAATGGACATTATGTAGTTAGAGAGTTTGATTAAGGCTCACAATCGGATTCTGCCACTTCATTACTTTTAGCAAGTAATTTAACTTCTCGGGCTGTAGTTTCTTCATCTATGACATTTCGGGAAGAGATAACTTTCTTTTGGAGTATTTAGAGAAATCTTGATGAGGTAACATTACTGTGGCTAATTACAGAAGATCTGGATAAATCAAGAGGATGGAGCATGGCTCTTAAAAGCTATAGTGATAAATTATTGAATAGTTCAGTGTGTACCTGATGTAGTTTTAGGCCATAGCTGTAAATATTTTTGTCATACTTAACTATTCTGAATGTAGTCATTGTATTACTTTTCAGAAAGGTTGTAAGCATTTTTCAGATAGTGGTTGGCATATAGGAATGTAGTGTTTGGCATCTGATTTCTTTTGTTTTAAATCCGCTTTGTTCAGCTGTAATTTCATACAACAAAATTCATCCAATTTAAACATACAGTTCAATTATTTTTGAAGCATTATATACTTGCATACCCACGACCACAGTCAAGATTAAAACACGTTCATCATCCCAAAAAGTTCCTACCTCCTGCTTTGCAGTCATTCGCCTCCTCCCACACTGTGTCCCCTGTAGACTTCTAGAATGTCATACAAATGAAAACACACAATTTGTTGTCTTTTCTGTCATTTCTCATTTATCAAATGCTTTTGAGATTCATTCGTGTTATTTTATGTATTTTAATTCATCCATGTATTTTATGTATTTATTATGTTATTTTATGTAGTTTGTTCCTTTTTACTGTTGAGTAGTGTTCTAGCACATGGATACACCACAGTTCTAGCGCATGGATACACCACAGTTCTAGCGCATGGATACACCACAGTTCTAGCGCATGGATACACCACAGTTCTAGC
>NW_012115154.1:12863421-12899517 GCF_000951035.1 Colobus angolensis palliatus | reverse complement strand
ATGGATACACCACAGTTCTAGCGCATGGATACACCACAGTTCTAGCGTATGGATACACCACAGTTCTAGCACATGGATACACCACAGTTTTCTTTCTTTATTTTACACAGTTGATGAACCTAATTTCTAAAACTTGTCTTTTTGTTGGAATTTGTTGTCAATTTTTATGTGCTTCTTTGGAATATATGTTCTTTTAGTTGGAACCAAGCAAAATTGTCAATGTTTTCAATTCAATCCTAGATAGACATTATATAAAATAGTAATAAAGACTTATATGTAAGGTCTATATTTACTATATCTTAGTAAAAAGTATATAAAGGCTTGTTCAATACTGTTTTTAAAGGAATAAGACAATAAACGTGAAATCAGTGTGAAATAAGTTGGTGTCAAGTATCTGAGCATAAGTTGTGGTCTTGATAACCTCAAATATATGTGACAGTTGATTTCAGTCTCTCTATGACTAGTTTTCTCACTGATTGTGATTTTTTTTTTTTTACTACTTTTCAAGCCTCTCATGGAATAGTCAAAACATATAATTTCTGTATGCTTTAACATATGCAGAAAGGAAACAAATATGAACCAAAGATCTTTGGTTCAGTCGATTCTTATAAGCCTAGCCTTAGCAATGATTAGTCATTTGCGTCAGCAAATTTCCATTAAAAAGTATTTATGCAATCAAATTACCAAGCTCTGTAAGCATGTCAACATTATTAGGTCTTTGAATCAAAATGATGAAAGGTAAAAATGATTAGTGCATTTTAAAGAGAATTTACAACAGAAGTCTTGGTATTAAAGAACCTTACACAACAAACTGTGAAGGCATATTTATCTTAAATTATTGATTAGATTAGTTTAGTAATATATTTTAGTCTGTTCATTATCAAATGCTATAAATCAGAGGTCTCAAAGTTATCCATGCACAGCTATGAATCATTTTGGAATATTGGAGAAGGGAGGAATGTGTATGCAAAGGTGCTGTGTTTCTCAGATCATGCATGAACTCAAAATAAATTTTCAGAGTGAGAGCATTTTAAGCAGCTGCAGGAAGTCAGTTTACAACTAAATTTAGTCAGAGGCATTGTTTTTTATGGCTATTCTATTTCATAAAGTATGTTCCTGACAGAACCCTTTTCCCTTCCTGCACTGTGGATGGAGTCTTCAGAAATAAATTATCTTCCAGTAATTTTTTAGAGAATGCTAGATCATTTGTCAAAAGTTTTGAGTAGCATATGGCTTTTAAAATTTTACTTAAAAAAAAAAGTTGAATTGTTTTAGTGATTGTTACTATAAGAGCCCATGTTTTCTTGTCACGTGTTAAACTTATTTTTAATAGATTTTTAGATCAATGAGTTAAGAAGTGATGGTTGAAAGTAATCACATAATACTACACATACAAAAGTGTTTCTTAACAAGTTGTGGAACGGCCCCTGTCTGGTTTTTCATACACACTTACGTGATCACACATACACGTCTTCTTGCAAACACACACTCGGGTTCTTCCTGCATGGTTTTCTTGTTATTAAAAGTTGGGATTTGTATTATTGGGTCAAGACCCAACAGAATAACTCCAACACTAGACAGGATGGCTTATACTGTTTGTTGACACATCATTATAGAGGGCAGGACATTTTAGTTGATGATAGGATTGCAACCGAGCTATCCATCGTCTTCCAGTTGTTAGGGAACAGAAGTGACAGCTGGAATTCAAGTTAAACAAGGGCTAGTGAATAAATTTTATGGGAAAATATCCAAATGGCAATTACACAAAGATGAGCACTGAGCTGTCACTTGCAGAGTGGGGTTAGAAAGCAGAGTTGTTTGAGGTGTGTTCCTTAAAGCCTTCAGTTTTGCTTCTGTAGCCAGCAAGGTCAAGAATATGCTGAAGAATCTCAGAGAGGGCATTTAAAATACAACAGAAGATATTATACCACACTAAGAAAAAAGTCATTGTGTGTGTGTGTACATTATATGCAATTTACTTAACTACAGTATAGTTAACTCTGGCTGTTGTTAGCTTTTTGAAGTAGAAGAGAGCTAGAGAAAGTCAGAGGAAGGGAACATAAATGATGAATAAGAGGGCATTTAGTCCATGAATGATTAGACTGAAAGGAACTAAAATAAAAAATCATGTATTAAAAATGCTGACTTCTCTAAATCCTATGATTCCTAATTGCAAGGAGCACTTTGGTTGAATGAGACTAACAGTGCTTCTACTTAGACTACAAGGAAGATGGTGGTGTCCCTCTCTACAGGGCTTAGACCAGGGAACACTTTCTTTTGACCTTGGATATCAGGTTCCATCCGTTGCTGCTGGGTATCATGTAGGGGTGCCGACACCTGGGCGTGTTACCCAGGGCTACAGGAGCCATGAGGGGAGAAGATGTGTATGCATTAACAGTGTTTAAAAGATTATTTAAAATCTTTGTGCCATCTAAATGTTGAAAAACACCTATTATTTTCAAACCATTGGAGTGCCCTTGGAAATATCAAGGAGCAGGTTTTAGGTACAAATGGAGGTTTTTGTTTGTTTTTTTTTTTAAACAGAACACTATGTAATTCATTTCTAAAAGCCTCCTGCTTTCTTCCTTGTGTTATGCATCATTATCTTTCAGAATTCACCCACGTGTTGTGTCTCCCCAGAAATCTTCGTTTCCAGAGACCCAAGTTAGGAATGAATTTTCTAAGCAGTCCTTCACCATAATGCCACATGATGTTGAAATTATCCATGGGAGCTTCTGTTTAGTTGGGAAAAATTCCCTGTTCTTGTTTTATTCGTTTTTGGAAATACTCCTAGCAGCTAGGATCAGGTTTGATAACTAATAGATGATAAGTAAATATTTTTAACTAACCATCGCTACTCCTTTTAGACAGTTCACCCTGAAAATAATTTCCCCACATATTCAACTAAGCAAGTAGGTGACAAATCCTAAATAAACTAAGGGTGTTTCGTGGCTAGGTTTCTTACCTTACCAGGTTATGTTACATTATTATTCTGTGTGTCTTGTACATAATTTGTCCTTGAAGTTCTCTTATCCAACACTTCCATTATCAAACATTTATCACATCATATTAGAGTCACCTCTTTGGGTATTCCCACCAGCCTGTAACCTCAGTGAAAGCATACATTTCTCTAGCGTTTTTGCTGTCTCATCCCCAGCAATTAGTTCTTAACTATGTGCTTAAGAGTTATTAAAGAATGATTAGAAATACTCATCAAGACTTCATATAGCCTATTGTCATGGATTGCAGTATGAATGTTTGTTTCTGACCCAAAAAGGTAATTCTTAAGATTATTTTTATTCAAGAGGAGAATCAGAGACCAATACCAAAATCTCTTCTGGTAACAATATTAGGACTTATTTAACTTTTTTGTATTTGTGTGGGTTTTTAGTTGTAAAGAACAAGAACTCTGGCCAATGTAAACAAGGATCAAAAGTGGTATAATTAATAGAGAAAGTGGGAAGGCTGGAGGAGTATGCAGGAATTGGGAGGCTTGGGAAACTGTTAGGAATCGAGGGAAGCTGGAAGCCAGATCCACAGCTCTGCTTACACTCTAAGAACAAGTGAGGACTTGTACTTAGCCACCTGTGAGCCGGCCACTGGGTGGACTACAGGTGAATTCCTAACTGTGTCTCTTTTCTAGTGTAATACCGTGTTCAACTGAGTTGAGGTGGTTCTGAGGGACTGTCTGCCCATGTCCTTGTTTCTAGTGGTTGTGTTTATTTCTGGAGTGGGATTTGCCTCCTGTCAAGACTGAGACCATACTAGTTTCTGCACACCGAAGTGGGACCAGCCAACTACAAATACAAACAAAAAAACCCAAAAGAATCCTTATGAGTATACATCTACAGCATCTTTTCTCTGCTGCCTGTGCTGTCTTCATGCCCTAGGGTAGTCTAATGGTCTTTATGAATCTCCTCCTTACTTCTCCCTCCCCACACACCACCCTAACTTACTGGGGTATAAAATGCCCCTGGTTGGGAACTGTTTTTATTCCTCACTAATGACAGTGAAAGGGAATTAAATGGTCATCTGTCATGCAAGTAAGTGACAAAAATGCCTCTCATGTATTCTGAGAAATTTAATAACATTCTTTTCAAATTTAAAAAAAAATATATAGAAAGTATAATTCTTTAGTTTTATAAATTTTTTTTTAATCAAAAGATTCTTGTTTTCTGAATTCATGTTACATTTGTTTCCAAGTAAACTTTAAAATTTTACTCTTATGATTCATAACTTTCCAGGGAGAGGGTTGTAAATTTTTTTTAGATATCTTTTGCATTTAAAAATATTTCCCCCCGCCTTAATGAAATATTACCAAGACAAGCTTATATTTTACAATATAGAGCTTTCTTTAGTTGGTTTGGGTCTTTGTGACAACTGAGAGAATAACATTATTTTTCTAATTCATAATATATAAAAAGGTTTCATTATTTAAAGGTAAGGCTTTAATTTAAATATACAATACTAGTAAATTTTTACAAAATTTCCCAAGATGAAAATTTCCCAGATTTAGTTCTTTTATTAAAAAAATATTTAAAGTGAGAAATAATTAAGAAAACAATTACTTTCTGACTTCCAGCACAGTAGTTAAAAGGGCAGCTGAAGCTTAGAAGCTTAGGATGCAGTTTTCTTTGTAGAGCTGGCATCATTTTTTCCCCACTTCATGTAAAATTCACTTATTTATCACTAGCGGCCTCTAGTGTATATTCAGTTTTTTTCCAGCTCGACTGTACATTAGTTGGTTATTAGTAACTGGAGAGCTGTTCCATCTGTTAGGAACAAGAAAAACAACTACAGTTTGTATCATCTTGGCATTTTATCAGTCAGTAAAAAGAACATTTTTGCATAATAGTGTGGTCTTCTGATTCCTATTAGCAGTAATAGGGCTTTCCCCGCGGCTTTCCTCCATGTGGCAGTTGCTCGCCAAAGCTTAATTCTGATGTGGGAGGAAGAGAGTTAGTGATCATGCATTACACTGATGCCCTCTAATGCTTTTAATAGGATGCAGTCAAGTTAGGATACAGGAGGCAAGGATTATCAAAGTGAGATTTTAGCCAAATTGTGTGGCAAAAATCTGAACTGAACTTATTTATTTTAATTGAGCCTATTTGTTCAATTTTAAATGAAACCATATTCAAGTAATTTTTGATGCAGTCATAATTACAAAATATATAAAGATAAATTAAACACCTCAAATTTGTATCATTTAGTATTTACCTTTCTTTTAAACTTTAGATATTTTAAAAGACAAATTCTCTGCTATCACCTCTAACTTTTCCCCCACTTAGAGACATAGGATTATTATAATGAATTTAGGCAATAGAGGAAGACATAAAGAAAAAAATTAAAATAACCTAAAATCCCACTCCTATAGATAACTTCTGTTAATATTTTTACGTATATAATTTTTTTTCAAATTTACATTTTTGTATGTTTATTGCTGAGTGTATGTATGTGTGCACATGAAATACAGATTTTTATAAGTTGCTTTACATCATGCCTGTTTTTAACATATTATGAACATGCTACCAGGTCATTATATATAAATTTTGTCACATTTTTATCTCTCAACCATTCTCCATCTATCAGAAAGGTACGTAGCTCGTACGTTGTGTTTTTTGTTTTTTGGTTTTTGGTTTTTTTTGAGACAGAGTCTCACTTTGTTGCCCAGACTGGAGTGCAGTGGCGCAATGTCGGCTCACTACAACCTCTGTCTCCTGGGTTCAAATGATTCTCCTGCCTCAGCCTCCCAAGTAGCTGGGACTACAGATGTGCACCACCAGGCCCGGCTAATTTTTGTATTTTTAGTAGAGATGGGGTTTCGCCAGGCTGGTCTTGAACTCCTGACCTTAGGTGATCCACCCACCTTGGCCTCCCAAAGTGCTGGGATTACAGGCGTAAGCCATTGTGCCCAGCCAGCTTACAAGTTTTTTATAAATAAAACTTTGGTAAATAAAACTTTGTTAAGTATTATAGAAACATTAAGTATTATTACACGTGTATGAGTTTCTGACACTTAGAGTAGTTTCACAGATGTTAAGATACGGGCCAGAAGTTATAAATTTTAAAAAATGTATTTAAGTCTAAGTTGACAACTTGCTTTCCAGAATATTTGTGCTTAAGTTAACCTTCATCAACAGTATAAGACAATTTACATTTCTCTCTGCTTTTGCCAGCTTTATTAAGTTTTATTGATATATTATGTAGGAAATCATATTCCATTATTATTGTAGCACATTTTAATTATGGAGTCATTCTGTATAACAGGCATTATTGTAGTCACCTGTGATACAGCAGAGACCAAAATACTTGGCTTCCATAGAGGAAATAAGCAAGATAAATAATTAAAATATAAAGTATATTCCTAGTGAGAAGGAGAATAATAATGCAGAAGAAGGGGTAGCATGCTTTGCAGTAGGTTATTAGCAATTAAAGTGAGGGAGAGCCTCACTGAGCAAGTGACTTCTGAGTTAAGACCTGCAGGAGGTAGAGAAGCAAGCCATTTGCTCAGCCAAAGGAAGAACCTTCCAGGAAGCGAGGATGCTTGTGCAGAAGCCCTGAGACATGAGAATGATACCAGTTAGCTTTTGCTGTATCACAAGCCACCCCCAAAATGAGTGGCTTTAAACAATGATTGATTTACTCACAAGTCTAAGGTTCAGCTAGGCAGATCTCGTGGGTTCATTCATGTGCCAGTTACGTGGGTTGGTAAAGGAAAACTGTTTCTGTACTCACAACACTTCTGCCACTAAATGTCTGGGTTTTATACATCAGTTTGCCAGTGGTCATCAACTGGGTATACAACAGTTTAATTCAGTCTGACATTATTCAGAATAAGCCCAGACCACCACCCTCCAACACACACAGGTAAAGGACTTAGTCCCACTAGATGGCCCCACACTTTAAATGCCAGTTGCAACTAGTGGGTCCTCAGAACTCCCTCCTCATGTTTGGTAATTTGCTGTAATGGCTCACAGAACTCAGGGAAATGCTTATGTTTACAATTTATTTAGAAAAGGATGTTATAAAGGATGAATGTGAACAGCCAGATGATGTGGTACACGGGGTGGGATCTGGAGAAGTCCTAGCGCGGGAGCTTCTGTCCCCCTTGGATTTGGGATACATTGCCCCCCCGGGATGTGGATATGTTCCCCAGCCTGAAAGCTCTCTGAACACGTTGTTTAGGGTTTTTAAATGGGGGTTCTGTTACCTGGGCCTGATTGATTCCATCATTGACCATCGGTGATTAGCATAATCTGTAGCTCCACTGGGAGTGGTGGGTGTGAACATTCCACACTCTGATCATGCCTTTGTCTTTCTTGGGAATCAGCCTCCAACTTGAAACTCTCCTAGAGGCCCCCAGTCACCAGTCATCTCCTAGGATACCAAAAGACATCCATTACTGTGGAGATGCCAAGAGTCTTGGCAACTGTTTTATCAGAAACCAGAGGAGAAGACCAAAGGTATATTTCCTCTTATATCATGGTATCACAGTGGGGTAGGCAGTTTTGTTGATGATGTCAGCATGTAGAAAGGACTCAGGTGTTTAGAGGTGGGATGTCTGTAAGCTGTACCTGACTCCAGTCTGTAAGCTCTACCTGACTCCAGTCTCATCCTCCATCCATCAGGCATGCTCAGAATTACTCTCACGGCAACAGGGGAGGGTTCCAAGAGAGCAAAGGGACGGCTGCAACTCCACTTGAGGCCTCCATTCCTAACTGCCGTGCTGTCACTTCCACTGCATTTTTTTTAAGTGAAAGCAGGTTTCAAGGCTAATATGAATTCTCGAGGTGGGGAAAGGGATGCATATTAGCTTGTGATGAAACAGTCTGGAAAGTCACATTATAAAGGAGTATAGATTGGGAGGAGGAAATAATTGTGGATAATTGTGCAAACGATCTACAAGTGGAGATAATAACGGAAACTTACGAGGAAGGAGAGTGATCAGAAAGATAACAGGGTAGATCTTAAAGCGCCTTTGTAGATAATATTGATGATTTACTGTGAATGAGATGGGAAGTCATTGGAAGGTTTTGAGCAGAGGAATGCCATCAGCTGTTTTTTCAGGATTGTACCATGGAGGATGCAAAGAAAGAGCCAGACTGAGAATGTATTTTCATTTATAAAACTGGCTGACAGCCGGGCGCAGTGGCTCAAGCCTGTAATCCCAGAACTTTGGGAGGCCGAGATGGGCGGATCACGAGGTCAGGAGATCAAGACCATTCTGGCTAACACAGTGAAACCCCGTCTCTACTAAAAAATACAAAAAACTAGCCGGGCGAGGTGGCGGGCGCCTGTAGTCCCAGCTACTCGGGACTGAGGCAGGAGAATGGCGTAAACCCAGGAGGCGGAGCTTGCAGTGAGCTGAGATCCGGCCACTGCACTCCAGCCTGGGCGACAGAGCGAGACTCCATCGCCAAAAGAAAAAAAAAAAAAAAAAACTGGCTGACAAATCAATTACTAGGTGCAAGAAAGAAAAGTTAAGGATTTAAGGATGACTCCAAGAAAAGTCAAGGATTTTGAACTAAACAACTAGAAAAGAATGATTTTTCCTCAGATGAGATTGAGGAGATTGTAAGAGTAGTGGTTTCAGTGGGGGAAA
Organism: Colobus angolensis palliatus; assembly: GCF_000951035.1. NCBI lineage: Eukaryota > Metazoa > Chordata > Mammalia > Primates > Cercopithecidae > Colobus > Colobus angolensis. Next base: position 12,890,912 of record NW_012115154.1, on the reverse strand, counting down.
GGGCAGAGATTCAGTGATTTGAGTTTGAGTTATTTATCCATCTCACATTGAGTAGATTGTTGGATACAGAGTCATCAGTATATAGAGAGCCATACAAGGCCACGAGTGAGATAACCTAATGACTGCAGACAGAAGAGAAAATAAGTATAGATACTGAGCTGTACTTATACTCCAGTGTTAAAAATTCTGAGGGACAAAGCAGGAGTAACCCGTGAGTTGGGGGAAAAACCAGGAAACTATGGTCTTGGTCCTAAAATGATGAAAGAAAATCAAGGAATACAGTGATCATTTGTGTTATCTACTTCTGATGGGTAAAGTAACATAGGATAATTGACCATTAGATTTAGCAACATGGAAGTCTTTGACATTGGAAAATACATGTATATGTGTGTGTGTGTGCATTTGTGTATGATTAGAGATTATGTAAGGTATTTAAATTCTTTTTTGTGTCATGTCTTTTTTCCATTTTATTTTTCCTGTATGATTTTATTTTCATTTAATAAGCTATTGGGATCAACTCTGTTTGAACAAGGATACTCACCTTTTGTCTTTTGTATTTCTTTTAAATGTTTTTGCTGATATTCTTTTGAATTTTAATAATAGTTATCTCATGATTTTATGATTTCTGGGTGGCCTATACAAAAGCCATTGTCATCTGGCTGTATTCTTTTGGATTCCTATAATGCAGAGATCACTATTAAATACCGTAGAGAACCACTCATACTCTGGTCTCTCTTTTAGGACAGTGACTCATACGTCTATATAATGGATAGCCACAGCAAGATAAAAACAGAAACTATCCAAGGTAGAAAATACAGTACTTACTTCACCAAGAAAGTGTATGCCTTAAGACATTCTTTTTTTGTGTGTTTGTGTCTTTTTCTTAAGTAAGGTTTGAGTTCCTGCTATGAGGGAAGCTGTATTGGAAAGGCAGAATCAAGATGAAAAACACTCCCCTAGCAGAAACTGTAGCCAGGCATCTTATTACTCTTTGCTTTGGAAAACTTGGGAGGAGCAGACAACCTATTAGTGACCCTCATGGCATTTATCACTGGTTGTATTTACTGAATTCTGTGGATTATGTCTCAGCTGAATCACAGAGAGAAGCATAAAGCAAACAAATTACACAAAGTAATTCACTACCAGTGAGCTAACTTTTTTTATTTGTTAAGGTGAAGAGTTGGCATTAACCTATAAATATACTTTGGGACTCTTTCATGTTTGTAAATCAGAAAAGATGAAACCTTCCACTCTGGACTACATGGGGGTAGCATGATTCTTCTAAATATATAGATCGCATTTTCTGGCACTACCTTACCCCACTGCTGCTACCATGTCCTTCTAGGAAAATAACTCCGTAGGTTACTTTCTGTTCAAATAACCTTTCATTCTTCTCACCCCTTCTGGCCTCTTTTGGAAAACAAATAATTACAACAAATGACTGAAGGGGAAGTGACCTGATGTTCAGAGCCAGAGGAAATATTTACTTGTGCAACTTTTATTGAATACATTAATATTATACAAAGCCCTGTTTTGGGGCTGAGAGATCCTGCAAAGTCACTCACTCTTGAAAAATTGTAGCATGGCTAGCCACATGTAAGTACAAGTGATTGAATAAGAAGTAAGCTATATCCTAGTCTGATTGGGCTGTTATTTTTTTTTTTTCTTCAGCTTTTAAGTTCAGGGATACATGTGCAGGTTTGTTATATAGGTAAACGTGTGCCATGGTGGTTTGCTGCACAGATCATCCCATCACCTAGGTATTAAGCCCAGCATCCATTAGCTATTCTTCCTGATGCTGTCCCTCCCCTACACCCAACAACAGGCTCCAGTATGTGTTGTTCCCCTCAATGTGTCCGTATTTTCTCATCACTCAGCCCCCACTTAGAAGTGAGAACGTGCGGTGTTTGATTTTCTGTTCCTGCATTAGTTTGCTGAGGATAATGGTTTCCAACCCCATCCATGTCCCTGCAAAGGACATGAGGACATGATCTTGTTCCTTTTTATGGCTGCACAGTTTTCCATGGTGTACATGTACCACATTTTCTTTATTCAGTCTACCATTGATGGGCATTTAGGTTGATTCCATGTCTTTGCTATTGTGAATAGTGCTGCAGTGAACATACGTGTGCATGTATCTTTATAATAGAACCATTTATATTTCTTTGGATATATACCTAATAATGAGATTGCTAAATCAAATGGTATTTCTGCCTCTAGGTCTTTGAGATATCGCCACACTGTCTTCCACAATGGTTGAGCTAATTTATGCACCCACCAACAGTGCATTCCTTTTTCTCCTCGACCTCGTGAGCATCTGTCATTTTTTGACTTTTTAATAATATCCATTCTGACTGGCATGAGATGGTATCTCATTGTGGTTTTGATTTGCATTTCTCTAATGACCAGTGATGATGAGCTCTTTTTCATGTGTTTGTTGGCCATATGTATGTCTTGTTTTGAGAAGTGTCTGTTGACGTACTTTGCCCACTTCTTAATGGGGCTGTTGTTTTCTTTCTTGTAAATTTGTTTAAGTTCTTTCTAGACTCTGGATATTAGGCCTTTGTCAGATGAATCGATTGCAGAAATTCTCTCCTGTTCTGTAGGTTGTCTGTTCACTCTTACGAGCAATTGTGAATGGGAGCTTATTGATGATTTGCTTGTCTGCTTGCCTGTTATTGGTTTATAGGAATGCTGGCAATTTTTGCCTGAGACTTTGCTTAAGTTGCTTATCAGCTTAAGAAGCTTTTGGGCTGAGACAGTGGGGTTTTTCTAGCTATTACAACCCCTGCTTTTTTTCTGTTTTTCACTTACGTGGTGAATTTTCCTTCATCCCTTTATTTTGAGCCTATGTGCGTCTTTGCCTGTGAGATGGTTCTCTTGAAGATAGCATACCAGTGTTTCTCAGCTCTTTATCCAGCTTGCCCTTCTGTGTCTTTTAATTGGGGCACTCAGCCCACTTACATTGCTGAAAACTCAGAAAACCAGAGTGCCTCATTTCTTCCAAATGACGGCAACACCCCTCTAGCGAGGACACAGAACTGAGCTGAGGCTGAGATGGCTGAGGTGACAGAAGTAGGCTTCAGAAGGTGGGTAATAATGAACTTTGCTAAAGGAGCATGTTGTAACCCAGTGTAAAGAAGCTAAGAGTTATGATAAAAACAATGCAGTAGCTGATAGCTGGAATAACCAGTTTAGAGAGAAACATAACCAACCTGATGGGGCTGAAAAACGCAACATGAGAAATTCACAACGTAATCACAAGTATCAATAGTGGAATACACCAAGCAGAGGAAAGAATTTCAGAACTTGAAGACTGTCTTACTGGAATAAGATAGGCAGACAAGAATAGAGAAAAAAGAATGAAAGGAATGAATGAAACCTCTGAGAAATTTGGGATTAACTAAAGAGACTGAATCTATGACTGAGGTACCCGAAAGAGATGGAGAGAATGGAGCCAAGTTGGAAAACACACTTCCGGATGTCATCCAGGAGAGCTTCCCAAACTAGCAAGATAGGCCAACATTCAAATTCTTGAAATGCAGAGAACCCCAGTAAGGTACTAGGATCAACCACAAGACGCATAATCAGCAGATTCTCCACCGTCGAAATGAAAGAGAAAATGTTTAGGGCAGCCAGAGAGAAAGGCCATACCACCTACAAAGGGAAGCCCATCAGGCTAACAGCAGACCTTTCAGCAGAAACTCTACAAGCCAGAAGAGATTGGGGGCCAATATTCAACATTCTTGAAGAAAAAAATTTCCAACCCAGAATTTCATATCTGGCCAAACTAAGCTTCATAAGCGACGGAGAAATAAAATCCTTTTCAGATAGGCAAATGCTGAGGGAATTCGTCATCACCAGGCCTTGCAAGAGCTCTTGAAGAAAGCACCAAACACGGTCCTTTTCAGGACCCTGAAATATTTGTAGTGGTATTACCAGCCACTACAAAAACACACTGAAGTACAGATCAGTGACACTATGAAGCAACCACATAAATGTGTCTGCAGAATAACCAGCTAGCATCATGATGACAGGATCAAATTCACACATGAAAATACTGCCCTTAAGTGATCGGGCTGTTATAACAAAATATTGTAAACAGTGTGGTTCATAAGCAACAGAAGCTTATTTCTCGCAGTTCTGGAGCCTGCAGTGTCCAAGATCATGGCACTAGCAGCTTCTGTGTCTGGTGAGGGACTGTTTTCCGGTTCATAAATGGTGTCTTCTCACTTTGTCCTCACATAGTGGAAGAGGCAGACAGCCTCAGGCTTCTTTTATAAAGACACTAATCTCACCTAGTCCTCTCCAAAGGCCTCACCTCTTGATACTGTCACATTGAGAATTAGGTTTCAACATACGAATTTTGGTAGGGGGAGGCATAAATATTCAGACCATAGCAAGCTGTGAGCTAAGAAATGAAGTGGCCTTCATGGTCCTCCTTGCTCCTCCTTCATCTCATACCATTTCTTTTACAAACACTTTTGTCTTCCTACTTTTCTTTCCATTCCCTGAATGTGGGTATTATTTTTCTCTCTCACCCTCTTGCCATGGCTTCATTTATTTATTTGGACTTTTCTTGTCGTATCAATTACTAGGAAGCCTTTCCTTCCTTTTCTCCTACTAGCTTGCTCCCCCAAGCCTTGCACTGTTGTGTGCCACTGTAGCACTCTGTCCGTTACTTATAGTGTCAGTTCCATGATGGCCTGGCTTGTCTATCCCTACTCTTAGACTTCAAACCTATTGGGACTGTGGCAACTATTGTAGCAGTAGTCTAGTGTATATAAAATACATATTTAATAAATATTTCATGAATTTGATTAAGTATCCTATATATGGAGGATTCACCAGTGTGTAGTTTTGGCTCTGGCCTCTCCTGAGCTCTCCTTCTGCATTTGCAGCTTTCAGCTGAACTTGGACCCTGAAATATTCTATAAACTCAAACTCTGTCTAAAATATTGTTCTTATTGTTATTTATAAGACTCACATACTGGTTTTTTATTTTAAAATTAAGATAGTATACTGTTTACACAAGAGAATGTTGAGAAATATGATTAGAAAGGTTGAGTGAATCAGCTTATAGAATGCGTTAGTGACTTGCCTATCTTTATAGGAATAGATGGTGGTGACTTGTTAGAAGAGTTTTATATTAAACCATTCTGCTTGCTGTGTGTTTAGATGGGCAGCAGTAAGCCTTAATTAAGTAAATGGCAACCCACTTGTCTTTTTCTCAGGATCTTTCAGGAATGATGAAAGAGAATAAAATGACTATAGTCTATGTGCTTAAGTGTAATTATAAATTTTGCTTTTTGGAATCACATCATATAACACATGTGATTTAGTACAGAAACTATCTTCACAGAAACTCCTGTTTAGTTCTTGCCATATTAATCACCTCAGAGAAAATTTGCTAGGTTATATGTAGTACATAAAAATTAATGTATTGTTTATTGTATCTCATATGTAGTACCTAATTCAATTGTATACAATTGTGTGTGCACAGTTTTTGCTCTCTGTGCATGTATTGTTTATATTCTATAATTTTTATTTCCTTTGTCCTATTTTCTTAGTGATTTCATCTTTCTTTTTCTAGAGCAAAGGAGACAGTACATTTTGGGCAAAGAGTTGATAGTAAATTTTAAAACTGCTTTTCATCGAAAACCCTTTTACCTTAGGTTTGCTATTGACTTTATCTTTTTCTTCCTTAGATCTCATCCTTCCTTTTCTCCAACTAGACAGGTCATTAATTAAAAATGTAAGCTGGTTCTCTAGACTGGAAATAATCTCATTTCCAGAAGCTGCTGGTCACTTATATAGAGTTTTCTGAACCTTGAAATCCTAGCAAAACCATGAAAGCAGACCCAATATTTTCTTTCCTATAGGGAAAATCTGTCATCATGAGTCATGAAAGTTACTGACAACACATTCTGCCACCTAAATGTATAATACTAAACTGCTAGCATTGGAGATAACAATGAAATAATAAGCATACTAAGCCTAGTATAATAGTGTCTTAGCAAATGTTACACTGAATATTAAATTTTTAAATTAAATATGTGATCATGAAATTACCGTTATATATTAAGAATAATCTTTATGTAACATTTTAGGTACTGATTAAAATTTGAAATTATAATGTAAGGCAATGATAAAGTGACTTTTTAAAATGTATCTTTTTCAAAATGTATATGTGCCTGAACTATAAAATATTTCAAAATTAGCTGTATATTCATTAAATATAATATGAATAAATACTATATATAAGATCTAACTAAATATATAATCTAGTGGGACAACTTAAACTAGTGTAAATAAGTAGGATACAATATGAGTAGGAAAATTAAAATGTTTAACTTGCTTTAATATAATTGGTTTCAATTAATATCAGTATTATTGTGTACAGTAGATCCTTAACATTGTTGATAGTTTTTTAAAAACTGATTTTAAGCAAAATGACATGAGAAAACCCATTTTACCCTAGACTAATTTATATCAGCAAGAGTTAAGTTCTTACGGCATATTTCTGGTCACAAAAACATCACCAAACTTCTGAATAAAGACCAAACAGTTCTGATATTTAACACTGAAATAAATATGAGCTATATGTACATTTAAGAAAAATCAATAAAAATCACTTCTCAGCCTTTTAGCTAAGATCAAGTGAAGAAAGATCAATAAAAACAAGTAAGATAATTATTTACCAGCTCATTTCAGTTCAGGGTGATGGGCAGTTGGAGCTTCTCTGGGCAGTTCAGGGGATGAAGAGGGAACTGACCCAGGACAGGATACATTCTGCTCTGAGGCACACACACACACACACACACACACACACACACACACACACACACACACTCTCTCTCTCTCTCTCTCTCTCTCTTTCTCTCTCTCTCTCTCTCTCTCTCTCACTCACTCTCGTAGTGGAACTATGTAGACAGCCAATTCACCGAATGTGCACATCTTGGGATGTAGGTAGAAACCAGAGTACTTAAGAGAAAACCCACAGAGACATGGTGAGATCATGCAGACCCTATACATACAATGGGCCAGGTTTTTCCCTCATCACCCTTATAAGGAAATGACCTTGGATGAAAGGACGTTATTCGAGGATCTTGATACAGTTTGGCTCCCTGTCATCACCCGAATCTCACCTCGAATTGTAATCTCCATAATCCCCGTGTGTCAAGGGTGGGACCAGGTGGAGGTGACTGGACCATGGGGGCGGTTCCCCCGTGCTGTTCTCGTGATAGTGAGTGAGTCTCACGGGATCTGATGGTTTTATAAGCATCTGGTATTTCCCCTGCTTGTTCTCACTCCATCCTGCCACCCTGTGAAGAAGGTGCCTGTTTCTCCTTTGCCTTCTGCCATGATTGTAAGTTTCCTGAGGACTCTCCAGCAATATGGAACTGTGAATCAATCACACCTCTTTCCTTTATAGATTACCGAGTCTCGGATGTTTCTTCATAGCAGTGTGAGAATGGACTAACACAGACCTGCTGTGTATGAATGGAGGTTTTAAAGCCTCAACTCATTCTGATAGAAGTCGTAATCCATTCTAGAGAGTACTAATTGGAGTTGATTAAAGAAGGGAGAAAAGAAAGAAAGGTATGTGTTAGAGAACATACTTTTTATGATTTCATCCCTCTTAAATCGATTGAATCTTGTTTTATGGCCTAAAACAGGGGTTGGCAAACTACTCTAAACAGAGGTTTCCTGGAGCACAGCCATGCCCATTGTGTTCTTATTTTCTACGGCTGCTATCATGCTGCCATGGCAGAGTTAAGCAGTTGTGACAGAGAACTTATAGCCTGTAAAGCCCAAAATATTGACTATCTTGCTGTTTAAGAAAAAAAATTGTAAGGCCGGGCGCGGTGGCTCATTCCTATAATTCCAGCACTTTGAGAGGCTGAGGTGGGCAGATCACCTGAGGTCGGGAATTGGACACCAGCCTGACCAACATGGAGAAACCCCGTCTCTACTAAAAATACAAAATTAGCCAGGCCTGGTGGCGCATGCCTGTAATTCCATCTACTCGGAAGGCTGAGGCAGGAGAATTGCTTGAACCTGGGAGGCAGAGGTTGCAGTGAGCCGAGAATGCGCCATTGCACTCCAGCCTGGGCGACGAGTGAAATTCCATTTCAAAAAAAGTTAAAAAAAATGTTGCTCCCTGGCCTAGAATGGTGTCTAATTTGAAGAATGTTTCATGTGCAACTTAAAGAGAATGTATCTGTTGGTGGTGGCTGGAATATTCTAGAAATACCAGTTAGATGGAGCTGTCTGATAACGTTTTTCTTACTACTTTTTAACAGCTGTATTCGGATATAGCCATATTCTAAATAATTTACCCGTTTAAAGTCCACAGTCCAGAAGTTTTTAATGTTAATAGATAACTGCAACCATCTCCATTTTCGGTGGTGGCAAGAATGCGGAGCAACAGGAACTCTCTTTCATTGCTGTCAAGTTTGAACGTTTTTACCACCTCAGAAAGAAACCTGTACCCTTCAGCTACCATCCTCCTCCTTTCCCCCAGCCCTGACAACCACTGATCTACTTTTTGTCCCTTTAGGTTTTCCTCTTTGGTATTTGCAAATGAAAGGAATCATATGTTATGTGGACTTTTGTGCCCGGCTTCTTTAACTTGGCATGTTTTCAAGGTTCATCCAAATCGTAGTGTGGAAGGTTTTGTATGCACATGTGTTTTCATTTCTCTCTTTATCTAGTATATACCTAGGAATAAAATTGCTGTATGTTTTTATTATAACTCTGTGTGTAATCATTTATTGCCACATTGTTTTCTCCTCTATTCAGATCCATTGCCCATTCTGTTAAGGCTATTTTTTTTTTTTTTGGAGACGGAGTCTCACTGTGTCTCCCAGACTGGAGTGCAGTGGCGCTGTCTCGGCTCACTGCAAGCTCCGCCTCCCGGGTTCACGCCATTCTCCTGCCTCAGCCTCCCAAGTAACTGGGACTACAGGCGCCCGCCACCTCGCCCGGCTAGTTTTTTTGTATTTTTTAGTAGAGACGGGGAAGGCTCTTTTTTAAGAGCAGTTTTTAGGTTCACAGGAAAATTGAGAGAAGGATACAAAGACAGCCAAGATAGCACATGTCCCCACACATTCCTAGTTTCCCCATTATCAACACCCCGCCACCAGAGTGATATAATTTTTTTTTACAATTGAGGAACCAACATTGACACATTATTGTCACCCAAAGTCTGTAGTTTATGTTAGGGTTCACAGTTGGTGTTTTCCGTTGCATAGATTTGGACAAATATATGACATGTATCCACCATTATAGAATCATACAGTAATCACTTCCCAGAGCTGTCGTTTTCCACTGTCTGAATTTCTACTTCTTTTGTGTGGTTTTCTAAGTGGCTGCAGTGAGCGGTTAATTCCCATTGCAGGGGTGGAAATAGCAGTCTGTATGTTTTAATTTCCTACTAACCCATAATATTTACATTGCTTATGTTGATTGCTCAGTTATGGAATTGAATATTCAATTTGTTTGTTTACTAACTAGAATGAAATACGCTGTCTAGAAGCCTCATGTGATTTTGTGATGGTGCCTCCCTTCCCTACTTCCCCATTCATTGAAACAAACCATGAACCTAGCTTCACATAGGAGTGTGCCTGGGGAGCCTGTCACTTGTGCTGTGGGGCAACTTTGCATTGTCCTTCTGTGCGGCTTGATGACTGTGCACCTCTGTTGGGCACGCAAGCAAAGCAGATTACAGACAAGGGCCAGGATTTTGGAAGAAGTGAAATTGCATCCTGTGCAGGAGGTGGAGCAGGATTATTTCTCTATGCTAGTCAAGGGCATATGTTGTTCAATGAAGAAAGCAGGAGGAAGAAGAGGAGGAGAGAAGACCTTTTGAATCTGTGTAACACCAATGCAGGTGGCTTCATATCACTCAGCCCTGGCTTTCCATCATAAAATTCGGATGATAAAAATCAGCCTGATAGGAGTGTTATGGAAATTAGCTAAAATTGTATTAATTAATAAACATAAAATGTATGAATAAAATACCAGAGACTGGCATAGAACAAATATTCAAAAAAATATGTTTCCTAGAAGGTTTTCTCTAGGGTAAGAGCCCTCTTTTTGGCAGCTTTTTCTGTGTTTCCCTCTTTGTCTCAATGAAGAGATCTGCAAAATTATGTATTTTTTCTTGTCATTGATCCATCCTCATTCTGTTCCCCAATCATTATTGTAACTGTGTGATGTGGAGATTGTGTCTATATTTCATTTGTTAATGTGTTTGTTACTGTTTTTTCCCTCCAGATGTCGTTAGCATATAAAGACATCCTTAAATAATTATTTTGGGAAACTGTGTTGTTTTCTACCTTGTGATGAATCCTGGGCTAGACAGTTTGAGACAATGCAATCAATTATTCTAAGAGATAAAACACTGTCTTCTTTGGGTAACTTAACTAAAGTCATTTATAACAACCTTAGTGACTGCTAAGTACTATTTAATGTTCTTAGAGTTTAAGCATTTTCAGTTAATTTTTCATTTTCCTTCACATTTTTATTTGCTTTCACAAGTGGCATTATTAATTTTCTTTTAGGTTATTAAATTAAGGTATGCTTTATAAAATTTTTCAAAGAAAAACTAATCCCATCCCCTGAGATAATCAGTGGGAATAGCTTGAATCATTCACTTCCATAACTTCCTTTGTGTTTATACAAAAATGCACAAATATATTTAGGCTTTTTTTACTTAGTAACATGTGATGGGCATTCCCTCTAGAGCAGTAGACAGCGGTTAGCTCGTCTAAAAGCTGCCTGCTTTCCCTAACAGGTTACATAATGTTTTATCCCACCTTCCCTATATTGTTGGACATTCAGTTTTTTTCTCTCCTTGTTATATCCCTTGCTTTATTGTGCAGATATCCTAGGTACTGTCAAAACAAAACAAAAACAAACAAACAGAAAAGCCAGGATGGATTCCTCAAGTGGGATTGCCTGTTTGTAGGCAGTATCCTAGTCACGACTTCACTAGTCTGTGTTTGTGCCTATTTTCGCTAGTTCAGCCTTGTCAATACCCACTTCACTTTTCTTAATTTTTGAGTTTTGGTGTAAAAGAAAGTACTCTATTTTTGCTTTAAAATTTATTTCCTTGGTAATTATTTTAGATTTACCGTGTTTTCACATACTTACTGCTGCTGTGAATAGGCTTTGGTTCTTCTTCTATTTGTGTCTTTTTCCTTTACCACTTTTGGGTGCTCTCCATGTGTTGGGGACAGCAGTTCTTATAGGTTACATATTTTGCATATGTAAAAGTTATAATTTGACCTTATCTTTTTATTAACATATTGTGACATTTTTACATAATCTGTCAGCTTATTTATTGTTGTGTTTTCTGTCTTTCCTAAGAATGTCTCTTACCCAAAGTTACGCAAATATTTACATATCTTTTGGCACTATTATTATATTTAGAGACTTATTTATTGAAAACAGTTGCGCTGATTGTGTTTATAAACACAGTCAAAATGTGGAAACATTTTTATATATTATATTTTGTGTCACTCTTGTTCCCCCACCACCAAGTTTATATGATTTTACAGAGAATATTAGCACAGATATTTAAATGATTCATTCCTTCTTTTTTCAGACCAACTACTACTATCTTTCTAGGTCTGTAGTCATGCTCTTCTTCAACAATATTCCCAAACTTTCTTCTCCTAACATAGTCTGTCCTCAAAATCCTGTCCTTCTTTCTGGTACCACTAGCACAAATCCTTTTTCTCTTGTGCCTCAGGGAAACCTTTATAAACTATATAGGTTGACCAGATTACTAGTGATTAATAAAATCAGCAGCAAAGAGTACATTTATGCAGAGAACGTTCTCTACCAAAAGCATCATTGTTCTGTTTCCTAAATGCGTGTATGTGGGAGGCTGTATACTTAGCCATTAAATAACAAAGATTGAACTGCCTGGGTTTGAGTTCTGGCTCTACCTCTTATTATAATCTAGGGCAAACTACTTAACTTCACTTGCAGTAATTTTTATTTGAACTGAATAGCTCAAACTGTGCTTACTGTGTGCCAGGCATTTTCCAAGTGCCTCACATATATTAACTCCTAATCCTCACAAGCATTCTAAATTATCCTCATTTTATACATGGAGACATAAGGTTCAGAAAGCTTAAATAATCGGCACAAGCTAGGAAGTGGGGGGAAGGGCAGTTGTAATCATAAGTCCCTTATAAATGTTTCTTTCTCCATTCTTCTTTCTACTCCCCTCTAGCCCTTCCTTTCCTCTCCTGGCTTTTCTCTTTGTACCATTTTCCACCTCCTCCTATCTCTTCTTCCCCCACTTCACCCTTTCCCCCCTCTTCACCCTTCTTTCCTTTTCTCCTTGTTCCTCCTACTCCTCTTCTCTCCCTTTCAGCCCCCGCCTCATTTCCTCCTCCTTCCCTTCTTTCTCCTTCTCTACCTCATCACCGTGTTGTATCATTTTCAGTGTCAGTGTCCTTCATCCTTTGGGGTATACCAAGATCAATCAGAGACAGATCCTGCTTCAGAAGCCTTACCATCTATTAGAAGCTAGAAGACATAGAACTTGCTTCAAATGAAACGGAAAGTAAGAGATTTTAGTGCCATTCAAGTTTTAAGGGAACAGTAGTGTCTTTCCTGGGGGCAAAACAAAACAAAACAAAACAAACAGCTTTATGGAGGGACAGTCTCCTTCAATGGTATCAGGAAAGGCCCTGTAAAGGCAGTAGTTATAACTACTATAACTACTATATAACTTCTGTCTACTCCACTGTCTTTAGAATATTTCCTAAATTTATCAGCCTCCCTCTTGATTATTACATGTGATGGATCTTAAGTTCACTAATTGATCTCAGTACTTTTTACACTCTTATTTTGTAATGCATGAGTGACCAGTATGGTAAGAGTTAAAATGAAAATGTCAAAGGAGTCTGATTGGGCCATTTGTGGAGAGTTTGGGACACCTGTCAGTACTAACAAGTCAGTTCTCATAGATTGAGGACAGCGAAGAAAAGATAGATCGATGTGCCCGAGTCGACAGTAGGTAGAAACATGGTCAGTGGCTACACAAATCCATATACCCCTAGTCAGTTGCTGTGTGTAATCAGTCCCCAAAGAGTTCTGAAAATAATCTGCTTGTGTAAACTGTCATTTATATCATAACATAGCTCTTCTACATCTGTGAAGTGTCATCCTCAGTAAGTACTTCTTCAGAATGCCCAGGCACCATGGCAACAGGCACCTCAGGAAAAGTGAGATGGGCTTTTAATTGCAGCGTCAAAAAGTACATTTCAGCAAGTTTCAAAAATGAGTGCATTATGTGATGAAAAGTTACAATTATTTTAGTCATCTCAGCATGAATGCCAGGTGTATTTTTGGCATGGGCCTTCTTAGAAATAAGCATCCTGATTCAATTTGAAAGCATACATGTTACATTGGAGAAAATTATATTAAAAATTAACAGAAGTTAGGTATCTACTACCTATATAAGTTTGTGTTCCTATTAATATTTTCCACTAAAATATAAGTGAATTTGCATGAATGCTTTCTTTCATTATTCACAGTGTAAGATACAGGGAGACCTCATTGTCTTTAGGATGAATTGTCCCTAAGGGGATATATACTCAGTTGCCTGTGTGTATTAGCTTTTATTTTTCATTTTTATTTATTGACAAAATCAATATGCTATTTGGAAACTGCCAAATTGGTTCTAGAGATCTGAGAGACTAAAATTTGGAGAGCAACATAAGGTCGGTCTTCCCAGGATGTTGCTTGAACCAGACCCAGAGTCCTAATTTTAAATGGTTGCTTTACTTGGTGAAATAGATTGGACATTGGCTTTACAGATAAAATGCCCTTGACGTCTTGGATCTCAGTTCTTCAGAAAGGATGAAGAGGATATTAGCAGGGTAATTTCTTTTATTCCTTCCAGCCCTAATATTCTGTGATTCATCTGAGTATTAATTTGCACACAGTTATATGGTGATGGGTGGAAACATTTAAAGAAACTTTGAAAATGAACGAATTCATACAACAAGAAAAAATAAAGAGAAAAAACTTAATAGTCTGTTTTTGGTCCTATCAGGGGTAAGGTATAAATTATTTACCTTAATAGGGATGAAATAAAATTGAAAGTAATAGATACGGTATACAAGGAAGTTTCCAGGAAGAAAACTTATGGGAAGATGTTGAAACGAGATGTGATTTAAACACCTAAGTACTCACATTTACTTTCCAGTTCTTCTTTTTTCTGAAATTAGCTGTAGTCTTTTGCATATAGTGTTCAGAGAATATTTGTGGAATGAATTAACTAATAATAAATAGTTGGGCCTAGCTCATCCGAGCTAAGGAGTTTATATGGTAGAGATCTTTGTGGTAACACAAAGAAGAGGTGGCCCAACACAGATATCAGTTAGATTAGGTTTGACCTCAGAAATAATATTTCCAATTGAGTCAAGAACCTCACAGAAAGAAATGTGCTAAAGGACAAGGTTAGTATTTTTTTCCCCAAATTTTGTCTGTATTAATTTTCTTCTGAACGCACACATCAGATTTTCTGAGAGAGATGTGTCATAACATTAGTCCCCTTTGCCCTAGTTTGTTACCCCTTGGCCCAAGCAGTGAGAGCCAGGTCCATTGTCCTCTGTTGGTAGTTGCACACCCATAGGTGAAGGATAAGGCATTATGTTTTTATTTTTTATTTTCTTATTACTAAGTAGAATGTACAGCTGTGTTTCTCCCCTCTTGAAAGGGTCTCCTTAGAAATTTTCTGGACCTGAATCCTAAGCCCTTTGGTATATTAATAAAATGTCTCCAGGAGCCAGGTAACACCCCCCATGTTTTATGTATTATGACGTAGAGTTTTCTCGAAGTTCTGGGGCTTCACCTTTTTTGACATGTAATACCCAGAAATATAACACCCCAGTCTTCTTTAGCTAGGGACCTAGTTCATCAGATAACAATTTGGCCCTCTTGAGAAGACCTAAGAAGTTTTAGTATTTTGAATCAAAGCAATTAACTAGATAAATGGTTACAGTTTTAATTCTCATGGCATGTGAAGGGTGGAATATTTTTATAGGAAGTGAAAGCAACCGTTCCCTTCTTTGTATCATACACATTTCTGAGGCTCAGCAGGCTAAGGGTTTCTGCATACTACTGAGAAATCCAGGGATGTTTTATTTCTCTACAATTAGGTGTTTTAAGTGGGAAGAAACTCTACCAGGTCATGTAAATATTTTATGTAAAAATAGCAAATGATGGCTTATGTATAATAGATGGAGTAAGGTATGCTTTCTAAAATGACTTAAAAATATAGCAGGGAAAAAAGTAAAGGCAGTAGTAATATTATTAGAAACAACCACATCTGGGGATCTCTCTCTATATTTAATAACCTTGACTCTTGTAGTATTTCAGACTGAACTAAAAGATTCCTGTTTCTAGACATATGTCGATAGAATATTTGGAAAATGTCTTTGAACTGACTCTTGCTTGGCACAGAATTTCAAAGAATCCTCATGATCATTTGTTCTATTCCTATCTGTTGAAATTTCTGAACTTGTGTGAGGTACAATAATGTAAAACCTCATATATATGTACAAGGTAATGAGTATTTCTGTCAGGATTTTTTAAACCAATTATCTTTAATTTTTATCTGTTTGTTGAAAAAGATAAGTATTCTCTGACATTGTGACTCAGGTGATGAATTGGTTGGATACCTGTTGTTTGCCTCAGTCATTGAAACCAGGAGTATATGGTATAACATCCTATTCGCTCTAAAAATAGTTTCTGTGTTTTTGGTTTTGTTCTGAGTGTATTACTTTTCTCTTTGGTCCTTATAATCACAGTTTTATTTTTTATTTTTTAAATTAGAGATGGAGTCTTGCTGTGTCACCCAGCCTGGAGTTATGCTGTCATGGATTACTATACCTCGAACTCCTGGGCTCAGGTGGTCCTCCCTGTGTAGCGTCCCAAGTAGCTGAGACTACAGGTGTGCACCATCATGCCCAGCTCATTTTTTAATTGTTTTGTAGAGGTAGGGTCTTGCCATGTTGCCCAGGCTGGTCTTGAACTCCTGGCCTCAAGCAGTCCTCCTGCTTCAACCTCTCAGTGTTGGGATTACAGTTGCAAGCCACAACACTTAGCCACAGTTTTAAAGTTTCAAAAATAAATAGAAATAACTAGTTGACTTACTTGACTTACTGTTTCTTTCAGCTTTTTGCCTGAATTCATCAGTGGAGACTTTGATTCTATTAGGCCTGAAGTCAGAGAATACTACGCTACTAAGGTAAATTGTAAATACTTTTTTGTTCAAGATCTTTCTCATATGGTTGCTTTTTCTATGTTGTTTCCAATTTTCATGGTGTATAGGAAGACATTGATAAACTCATTGGTTGGTTACCTTTCATAGTTTTTTTATTTTAGCAATTGTAATATACATTCAAAATGGAAACCTACACTTTTTCGCCACGGGTTTACCGCCAGAACACAGGTGTCATGAAGACTACGTCTAAAAGCCAAAATGAGAAAAGACAAGACTCATCATCATTGGACACGTAGATTCGGGCAAGTCCACCACTACTGGCCATCTGATCTACAAATGCAGTGGCATCAACAAAAGAACCATTGAAAAATTTGAGAAGGAGGCTGCTGAGACGGAAAAGGGCTCCTTCAGGTATGCCTGGGTCTTGGATAAACTGAAAGCTGAGTAGGAACGTCATATCACCATTGATATCTCCTTGTGGAAATTTGAGACCAGCAATACTACGTGACTATCATTGATGCCCCAGGACACAGCGACTTCATCAAAAACATGATTACAGGGACATCTCAGGCTGACCGTGCTGTCCTGATTGTTGCTGCTGATGTTGGTGAATTTCAAGCTGGTATCTCCCAGAATGGGCAGACCCGAGAGCATGCCCTTCTGGCTTACACACTGGGGGTGACACAACTCATTGCTGGTATTAACGAAATGGATTGCACTGAGCCACCCCACAGCCAGAAGAGATACGAGGAAATCGTTAAGGAAGTCAGCACTTACATTAAGAAAACTGGCTACAACCCTGACACAGTAGCATTTGTGTCCAATTCTAGTTGGAATGGTGACAATGTGCTGGAGCCAAGTGCCAACACGACTTGGTTCAAGGCATGGAAAGTCACCGGTAAGGATGGCAATGCCAGTGGAACCACACTGCTTGAGGTTGTGGATCACATCCTGCCACCACCTCATCCAACTGACAAGCCCCTTCGCCTGCCCCTCCAGGATGTCTACAAAATTGATGGTATTAGTACTGTTCCGGTTGGCCAAGTGGGGACTGGCATTCTCAAACGTGGTATGGTGGTCACCTTTGCTCTAGTCAACGTTAAAACTGAAGTAAAATCTGTCAAAATGCACCATGAAGCTTTGAGTGAAGCTCTTCTGGGGACAGTGCGGGCTTCAATGTCAAGAATGTGTGTGTCAAGGATGTTCGTTGTGGCAACGTTGCTGGTGACAGCAAAAACGACCCACCAATGGAAGCAGTTGGCTTCATTACTCTGGTAATTATTCGGAACCATCCAGGCCAAATCAGTGCTGGCTATGCCCCTGTACTGGATTGCCACATGGCTCACATTGCATGCAAGTTTGCTAAGCTGAAGGAAAAGATTGGTCGCCATTCTGGTAAAAAGCTGGGAGATGGCCCTAAATTCTTGAAGTCTGGTGATGCTGCCATCGTTGATATGGTTCCTGGCAAGCCCGTGTGTGTTAAGAGCTTCTCAGACTATCCACCTCTGGGTTGCTTTGCTGTTCGTGCTATGAGACAGACAGTTGCCATGAGTGTCATCAAAGCAGTGGACAAGAAGGCTGCAGGAGCTGGCAAGGTCACCAGGTCTCCCCAGAAAGCTCAGAAGGCTAAGTGAATATTATCCCTAATACTTCCCACCCAGCTCTTAATCAGTGGTGGAAGAATGGTCTCAGAACTGTTTGTTTCAATTGGCCATTTAAGTTTAGTAGTAACAGACTGGTTAATGATAGCAATGCATCATAAAACCTTCAGAAGGAAAGGAGAATGTTTTGTGGACCACGTTGGTTTTCTTTTTTGTGTGTGGCAGTTTTAAGTTACTAGTTTTTAAAATCAGTACTTTTTAATGGAAACAACTTGACCAAAAATTTGTCACAGAATTTTGAGACCCATTAAAAAAATTTAATGAGGAAAAAAAATTGGAAACTTACAAAATGACAAGTTGGAACACAATCTTGGGGAAATTTTATTACCGTTATGTAAAAATTAATCCTTTAAACATATATATTTAAAAGAGCTTATAATTTATATATGCTCATTTAATAAATACACAATTGTTGCCTATATTCTCATTATTATATATTTCTCATGGATCATTTTAACTTCATTTAATGAATGTATCTTATTTCATTTAACCAATTCCCAATTAATATACATTTCAGGTGTGCATTTTTTGGTTTTGTAAACTCGGCTAAAATCATCTTTGTAAATGAATTTTTCTAAAAATGCATAATTGTGTACTCATTGGAATTTAGGACTAACATTTTTTCTTTAACATTTAGTTTTCTTGAAATTATTATTACTCTGTTTTGAATAAAACTATTCGCTACAACTTGAGATTGGTAATAACCTACATCTTTTGCAAAGGTGTTAATTTTCTCATTATTATACAAATCTTTCAAAGATCCTTGCCACTTAAGAACATATAAAGGGTCTAATTGGGAATGATATAAGTCACGTGGGAGTGTATTAAAGTAACCAGTAATTCAAGGTCTCAGTGGTTTTGGAAGACAGTGAAGAGTTTTTCAAATAAAAATTATAGCATTAGTAATTCTAGCCACAGCACCGTCATCTGTGTTTAATTCTAAACTGGCATTAGCAAAGTACGTATTTTTTTAAAAAGAAACATCAAGTATTGAAATCACAAAACTTTAAATTCTTCATGAGGCTTGTGGGGAGATTAGATAATTCATGAAGAAGAGAAGGAACCTTTCTCAGAAAGGAAGGAGGGAAGAGAAAAAGGTAGGAAAATGAAGAGGAAAAAAAGGAAACATGATTCTAGATGGAAACACAAAGATGCTTTGCTTATAAGGTATAGCCTGTGATGATATGGAAATTCTGGGGCTGGTGGTGACTACAGGTCTCTGCACATCCCATCTGCCCACCAGCTGATCGGACTTTTCCTCAGCAAATGAAGACCATTCCCAAAGTCAGTGTTTGATATTCATGCTCAATTACTTTAACATTGGCATGTTCCCGTTCATTCCCCACAGTCTCCCTTCTCATTAACTCCATACCTCAACCTTGTTGGGATGGAAAAGTCACAGCCTTGCTTACCATGCAGAGTTTTACAAATGCATAGATATTAATCGTATTTTCAGCAGCAGAAGAAACAGTGAGAGAGGCAGAGACAAGCATAGTCAAAAAACAAGTTGAAGATCTGGTCAGGTGTGACTCCTCTCCCCCTTCTTTAATGCTGCTGGCTTGCCACAATCAGAAGTGCCAGCCTGATCACACCTATCCAAGATAAGAAAATAGGGGAAGCCAGCCTTTTTATATCTTAGGCAGTAAAATGAGGATCAAGGATAGAGGAAATTTTTGAGTTAATGCCCCTTGATGAATTTCTCTTATATTTCCTGCTTCACTTAATTTTAACCTTAAAAACTAAATTATATTTGTTGAGGTTTAGTTTTTAAAGTAAGATTTAGCTGAATCTTCTAATTCTTGAACTGCCTAGTTCTAGGTCGATACAGTATAATCCACTTTCTTCGTGTATCAGTGTTGAACTCACTGCTTTGAACTTTTAGGCTAAGTTCCTAGAGGGCACAGATGATGTCTTTTATAGAGTTAATGTGCCCTGTAGAGCACATGGTGAGTG
This sequence comes from Colobus angolensis palliatus, assembly GCF_000951035.1. Taxonomy (NCBI): domain Eukaryota; kingdom Metazoa; phylum Chordata; class Mammalia; order Primates; family Cercopithecidae; genus Colobus; species Colobus angolensis. The sequence goes on along the minus strand of NW_012115154.1, from coordinate 12,871,040 downwards.
TTTGGCTGTAGTTTTAATAATGATGATAATTACAACAAGTTAATGCAACATTACACACGATTCATATAAGCCATCATCTCCAACTTAAACAGCCTTTACACTGCTCTTTCACAATTGAAAGGCGGTTATCTTCATTTTCAAATACACCCCCTCCCCACCTGCTCTGGGTTTGCAATGAAGGTGAAACTGGGAATCTAGTAAAGTGAAGAAATTTAAAATACCAAAACTTTGTTAAAAGTCAAAAAGTGGATTGTGTAGCCAACATTTCTTCATACAAAGTGTTGAGCCTGGCAACTGGTGTACAGTCCTGAATTTATAAAGTCCTCGTTTTCAGGTAGCTGTAACATCTTGGTGCTTTCCCTTTTGCCTGTTTGTCTTAGTTCCTCTCTGCCTGGTTCACTACTGTTAACTCAGAATGAGGAATATCTCTTACTGATTTTCCTCTTGATATTTTATTTTTCATTTTTCTGGGTCAGTCAGTGCTTCTTTGATTCAAAGCTAAAATCACCTACTTCAGTCTATCTATTATGCATATCTCCAGGTTAATTTTCTGAGAACGTTAGAAGAAACTATGCTATCTTATCAAACTCCTGATATTCTTTCATTATTGTATTCTGTTGGGTCTTCAATGGATTTAGGAAAGGGAGTTTTAAACATGTTTCCTTAATATTTAGGGGGTTAAGGAACTACTTTCAGGATTTAGCTAATGCCTTAAAAAATTACAGAATAACAAGGGTTTGCCATAAATGTAGGTTTATAGGATAGGAGTTAAAATATGTAAATATAATAAATATATGAAATACAGTCAACCCTTGGTATCCAATGATTCATCCAGCAGTGTATGGGGAACCCTGGGATATGCAGGGCCTGTTAAGGGACTTAAGCATCCTCAGACTTTGATGTTCTCTAGGGTCCTGGAGCCAATCCTCTGTGGATATGAAGGGCCTACTGTGATTTAAAATAGAAGAAATTAAACAACATTCTTGATCCCAATTTTTTGATGAGGGAACTGAGGCCCAGAAAGCTAAGCGACTTCAGCAAAATGGTAGAGCTAGTGAGAGACAGCTTTAGGATCGATGCCCATGTTTTCTATAAAGAGAATGTTGTTAGAACTGGGACTGGGTCACTGCTACTGCTTCTCAACAGGTAACACCTTTGGCCTATTGGGTAAGACAGTTGTTCCTTGCACTGGATATGTAGCACCCCGGGAATGAATGCCGCTATCACTGTCAATGTGATAACAGTCAACGACATAATCAAATACTTTACATTATGTTTCCAGTATGTCCCTCTAAACCTTTGATTTTGAGGCAGCAAGGGTAAAGATGTGATAGGTCGACCAGACCATGAAAGATCAAAACCTTATAAACTGATAAATTATTAAATTACCTATTAATAAAAACTACCTCTAAGATATTGGATTGAGCCAAGATAGAACACTGAAGAATCAGAGTGATTTGGTAATATGAAATTAGCAAGGGTATAGGCAGATTTTTAGTATGTTTTTCTTTGTGTTATCAATGAGCATTTTCCAGAAAGTGTTACTATCAACACAAGGCCATGTTCTAGACGGTGTGATGAAAACAACCCTAGTCATAAGTCACGAATAGGACTCTAGGTCCAAGTTCTGATTTTATCTTCTTGTTAATCCTTCCAAGTCTTAGAAGAACATAGCATCAAGAATGTTGCAAGAAGGTGCCCAAAGATTCATTATAACTGTATTTATGAAGGCAAGCTTGATTAAGGAAAACATTGAACTCATGTATATATGGTGAATGAGGCTAGCAGAAAGGGTGAGTCGATGCTGAACCACAGATTTTCTGTTACAGAAATAATAAGATAATTCCAGGTCCCCTGGTAATTCTAGCACTATAAACTGGAGGCATGGAGAAAGAAACGTAGGCAGATTTTTGTCTCCTGTTTTCCATTGTATCTTTTTCCCTCTTGGGAAAGATAAGGGTTTTTAAAAACAAATTGCATGAATTATTGAAGAATATATCTTATTAAACCAATGTTTTGTATAGTATTTTCGCATCGTCATTGAATACTTGCATGGCCATACCCAAATTTTTGAAGAGTGCTCTCGATGGGCAGGGGTAGTGTATCTAATCTTTAAAAACCAATGCTCCCTTTTATAAATAGAAAATGCTATAAATGTTAGATGCAGTAGCAGAAAATGTCTCCTCATTTTACATTTCATCATAATGGCTATTGCCTGTATAAATGTGTTTCAGTTACATTGTAAGGAATTGGGGATTTGGGTTTAAATATAACTTTCTCAGTCAAAATAATTGGAAATTGTCACCTGGTTGGCATTTGAATAGAATGTCTGATTTTTCATAAATGGGCTACTGAGGGTAAGCAGAAAGTGCTTATATTTTAATTCCAGTTTAAACCCATTGACTCTCAAATAGTGGGGAGGGCAGGTTATTGGGTGGGGAGGGTACATTCAAGTGTGGATGTCAAATGACTATTACTTAATCTTGGCTGTTAGCAGTGTGCATTTTAGTTTTTAGGCTTTTATAAGTAGAAAAGTGATTGTTTTCTTGAACTAAGTGCAAATTACATTTGTGTTGTTAATTTACACATATGAAAATCTTACCACCATACGTGAACCTAAATCATGGTGTTATATCCCTGACTTTCTCATGTGCTTCTAGTAATGATTTAATAATGGCATACAGGTAGAGTTCTCTGGAAATTCTAAAGCACTATTTTAATATAAGCTGGTAGTATTTTATTTTACTTCCCAAAATTGTTTGCTTAAGACCTTTTTAATATTTTATTATTTCTCAGTAACATTGCTTTTTAAAAATATTTTCAAACACTTCATCTTTGTAAGTGCATAATTTATGAATGTAGATGTAATTCATAATCAGAATTGCTCAGGATATCCTTTTGAATTTGATCAAGCCTCAGGTTTGGTTCTATTTACATTTCACAGAATCTCCAGTTAAAAACATCTGCATTGATCCACCTAATCTCATGAATCTTACTATTTTCTACTGTTAACTACGTCTCTTTTTCAGTTCTTCTCAGCCACATGCCAACAACTTTTAGATGAAAAATTAATTAGAGAAAATGACAAACTGGACTGTTAGAAATTGTGAAGTTAGTAAGTTTGACTGTTATGCCAAACAGAGGAAACTATACAAAATTATATAAAGCTCAACTCCATTTTTTGATATATTTCCTTAAAAAATATAAACAAAATGAAACAAAGCCTGGAGTGTAATAAGTTTTTAGGCTTAAGCATGAAGTCTAATTAACATATGCTATGATATAAAGGCTTTGCTAAGGGAATTATAGACAGGCAGTTTCCCTTGACAACTGACAGGTTCTTCACTTTATATTCCTTAGACTGGCTGTCTAACCCTTATTAGCATCTCACCAAGGGAATGATGAGACTGCCAGGGGAACATTATGTGAAACTATCTCTTGAATATACCTTAATTCTTATGCTTGCCTCAATCATAGTCCTTTCAAATTGACTTTATTGCCATCGATGTTTTTTGAAGTTTGTTTTGTTTGAATTTGTTTAACATACTGAAGGCTTTTAGAAAGGGCGAGACTTTGCCCTTTACATTGAAGAGCTCCCAGTGAGACACACAGGAGGACCTCCAGGGGCACCTGCCTGCCTCTTCTCATTCATCTGATGTTACACTCTGTGTTCTCCAGGGCCTCTATGACTCTCTCTTCCCTCCTTTGTCTGACTCATGGGATTCTTCCTTCGCCTAAACCAACCAATTATGACAGTCTAAAAAGTAATAACAACCAAATATTTTTAGTGCTTAAAATATGCCAGATATTTTTATATGCCCTTTCATTTGTGAATTCATCCCTTCACAGTTTCCCACCTGGAGGTGGTGGTTAGTCCCTTGTTTATACTGTCTTGCAGAGTTTGAGATAAACAATTCTATCATTTTACTCCTTTTCCTTGTTAACATATGAAGTTCTGGGAGCCGAAGTCTGTGGTCATTTATCCTGGTATCCACAGTCATTAGTAGGTTCAGATTGAAGTTTATATGAAGCAGGTATCTGATCCTTCTTTTAGAACTAAAACAGAAAAGCACTGGTCCAGCTTTGCTTCATATAAAGAAGATTTCTGTGATCTAATGATTCTGTGAAATTTGCCACATTCTGTATGCCCCTTTTGGAAACCCACTGTGCATGTATCATTTTAAGTAAGTCTGCCAAAAATCTAATTTTACCTTAATGTTTCTCAAATGTATTTCACCCCAGAACAAATACTTTTTACCCTACTAAAAATACAAAAAATTGGCCAGGCGTGGTGTCACACACCTGTGATCCCAGCTAATCAGGAGGCTGAGGCACCAGAATCGCTTGGACCCTGGAGACAGAGGTTGCAGTGAGCCGAGATTATGTCACTGTACTTTAGCCTGGGAGACAGAGTGAGACTCTTTCTCAAAGAAAGAAAGTTTTCTATCAGTGTAGAAACTATTTACCATTCAAGTTTCCTGATGTCAGCCAAAGGCCAATCTTGCAAGCAGGCCATTTTAAAGACAGCAGTCTCAAGCCTGCTATGCTAAGTTTTCCCTGTACCCTGTTTCAGCCAGAAGTCTGGCTTTAAAGCCATCATTTAAAACCCTGTGCTGTTCTAAAAAGACATTCGACTTACATTAACAGAAGGGATGACTTTCCTGTTTGAAACACTATAGCTTTCGTTCCTTGTTGAAAGAAAAGGTTATTTTACAACACATAGGACAATGAAGATTATGCTAGATTAGAATGTCTCTTTAAGTTTGGGAAAGAATAGAGAATTGCTACAAGGTTAAATTGCATTTCTTCTTTTCCTTTATACACCATCTAGATACCAGAAAAAGGATACTAGATTATATTAGGCAATATACTTAGAGTTTTTGTACTGTTACTTAGGTTTTTAAGAGTTGAATCGTGTGACATTCTTGCTGAAGAAATCATTCCTTGAAGGCTGTTACTTGATGATTTAAAAAACAACCTTTTTAGCTTGAAAAGTATAAATGTTTCTAGAAGCCTGGTAAATAAAAGGAACAATCTGCCACAGGACACTTTATACAATGAAGAAGAAAATGGGAATTGGTTATTTCATGATTATATCTCTGCAGGGAAAAAGACGATGTTCATACCTGTATCCACAAACAGAGATCTTTTAGATTTCAGTTTACTTTATGGAACTATTCCCCTTCTTAGCAAATCTGAGAAGAAGTTAGAGCTCATTTTAGATCTGTATCTTTGGTTATTTGGAGTATCTGTCATTTTGCTCTATGCCTGCTGTGCCCTTAATCTGGCAGGCAGTTTTTAATTACAGAGTTCCAGTCAATTCCATTAAATGAATGATTATGGACTCTTATTATTAAAACTTGAATATATTCAATTCTTCCAAGACTCTGGAAAATATCCCCCCCAAATATTTTTAAGTGTATATCTTGCATACTGATGAGAAGAAAGGTAATGTCAGCAATGAATAGGGGAAAATAAAGAAGCTAACATGTTAAAACCCAGTAAAACTTTTATCGTTGCTTATTTGCTAAAGAAAATCCATATCAGTATGCCAATATGAAGGTATAGGAAATTATACTTCATGTTTTCAGAGCCAACTTTAAAGATGTCTTTGATTTCTTCTTACCTCGTTTACCTTACTGATAGACAACTATTTTCCCCTCTGAGCATGTCCATTTCTTTTCATACTGTCCATTAGCCACTCAGTCCTCAATTGAAAGAACCACTTCCTATCCCTGTTGCACACTCCAAAATTATCTTAACTTTCTCTTTCCTTCTCCAATGGAAATCATCTTTCCTGTAATGAAACCGATTTTTGTTTGCTATTAAGGAGCAAGTAAATCAATTCCATTAATTCACAGCAAGAAATCCATGATGAATTGTCTCTCCTAAGATTACTTATATTTTTAAAGGATGAACTGTTCATCCTATGTACGACTAATAGGAATACATATTTTTACAACTTTCCTAGAAAGCACTCTGGCAACAAATATCAAGGAACCTGAAAATGTTCTCATAATTTCCCCAGTAATTTTATTGCCAGAATTCATTTCTAAAAAAATAACCAGCACCAAACATTTATACACAGAGATGTTTATTATAATTGTATGTTTCAAAGAAAAAGAGTCAATTTATGTCATAAATATAATAATAAAGATAATATAATGAGTTGAAGAAGAAGGAAAAAGGGAGGGAGGGATAGATAAGCGTTCACTGCCCATTTTCAGGAGGCTGCGAAAATCATGAAGGTTTCTAAGTCTGGATGTAGCATGGTCATGCGGGTCATCATGTCTGCCTAACAGCTAACGGATGCTCAGGTATTTAAAACTCGACAATAATAACTAAATAAATGTTCCTGTAAATTATAAAGGTATTTTTCTGCTTAGTCGTGCCCAAATAACAAAAGTTTAATTCAGCAGGGTACTACGCAAAGTACAAAGCATGATAGGTTCAGATCCCACATGATGTTCCTATCAGTTCTGTGACCTTGGGCAGGTTATTTAATCTCTGGGAACTACGGTCTGCATATTTTAAAATGTGATAATTACACTTGCCTTGTAAGGTTATTATGGGGATTCAGAAATATAATTCATGTAAAGTGATTCATATCTCATATAATACTAAATGTACTCAAATGTTCTTATTAATGTCACTCATTTAGTGAGGGAGACAGTTGTCAATAGATTACATTCTTTAAGATTGGATACTTTAAAGGTTATCTTATTTATCAGAAAATTAGGCTCTGTTTTGTTGGAGAATTTTAGTTTATTGAAAATCTTAGAGTTTATTAAATATATACATTGTATTTATTTATACTAGGTAAGGGTCTGTATGCGAGTCACTGGAAATACATTTTCAAAAGTGATATGCATGATACCTAGGAGGAAATAGCACTTATAAGTTCCTAACCTTATAAACTCAGTCCATAAAGTTACAGTAGATGTCTCAGAGCCCCATAAAATCTTGCCAGGATAATTTGCACAAGTGTTTTCTGTCCTAGGTAAATGGATGGGTACTAAATGATGACTTGACCTAAAATGAAAAAGGTAATAGCAAACTTCGGAATGTTTTCACCAAACTTAACTCCTCCCCTCTTGTTTTACAAAGCCAAGTCTCTCTGGATATAGTCCATGAAATAACAATTAATATGTTATTACAATTTTTTTCAAAGGATCTGTTTTCTTTCCCATTAAGGAATTTTAGAGGAGTCAGCATAGTATAACCTGATAGGTTTTATGTGTGTAAAATGTAGAAACTCATTAACCTATATTAAATTATTGTCAGACAGTAAATTAAGTAATTGAGAATGACAGTCTAATGGCTTTTGCATTGGACTTTTGAAATTAGGTTGATTATTGACACTCATTGCCTTGTAATAATTTCTTTCAGTTGTCAGTAAAGTAAAAAATAGTTTTGCAAATATTGACACAAAGTTCTTTGGAGAATACTAATATTTTGCTCACTGTAGTAAACTTTGATGTGAGGTAGTCTGCCTATAACATCTGCTGTTTCTAAAGATTCTTCCCATGTTCTGAGGTGAGCATTTGATAAGTATTCATCACTGTGCATCATTTCACTTAATCCTAACAGCAATTCTGTTTTTTTTATTTTTTTATTTT